>NW_026937660.1:0-78515 GCF_032062105.1 Saccostrea cuccullata
ACTTATTTCTATTTTTTTATATCTAATTTAAAGGGATACATGTATATAACTTTTATACTTAAAATACTCATTACATATTAATTAAAAGTCTACTTATATAAAATCATTCAATGTAAAATTATGAGCAATTAATTAATAGATAAGTAAATTATAAAATTAATGTAAGTGTTTATAACGAGTAATTAGATCTAAATATCAGTTTAAAAATCTTCTTACCAGTGATAACAATTTTACAACCCGTGGAAACATTACAAGCTTCGTTGTCACAGTCACATTTACCCTGACACTCGTCTCCATAAAAAGGATAAGGACATGATTGACTACAATAATCTCCACTGTATCCGGGTAAACATTCTAAATAATAATAATAAATAAGTGAATAATATTAAAACATATTTTATAATTCAATTCATGAAAATGTTATGTTGGTCTTTACGGGAATATATATAATTTTTTGTGTTCATCATTAAACATTGCAAATCATATCAAAACACTATTCAGTATAAAAATCAAAATACTATTTTATCTGATTGTAACAATCATTTCACTTTACAAGGCTTTAATTAATGTTTTGTTCCATCATTTTTTTCCATAGTTACAAATACATAAATGGAATTTATTTTGCTTATTGAATGTTCATAGAGAGACTTATGTCTAGTACATACATCTGAGTACAGTTAATTGTGCGCAATGGAAAAATTGACTAAAATTTGTATTTAAAATATTTTTCTCATGATAAAGAAGAAAGAGATAGTAGCTGAATATATTTACATTATTTACACACGCACATAATTTCAAACTATACAATATTCATCACTAGATAATATCAAAAGAAAATTAGATAATACATGTAAAAGGATTTGTCACTTTTTCCTACAAATCCTTATACATGTACCTGTACATTGGCTTGAATATTGATGTTACATATAAACACATTATGTTGCAAGGGTAATAAACAAGTCTATATTTCTCCTTGTAACCTTATCCAATCTCTGATGTTTTCGGGGTATCTGTTTGTTTTCCTATTACTTTGTAATTTTATGAAGTGTTAAAATTATACTTGTATGACCGAATACACATATTTCTCAACAATAGTGTTATGGATGCCAAAAACACTAAATGAGTATTTTAGACGTGAGATTCGAGGATTCGTCCAGAAGTAATGTCCCTTTGTTCATATCTTTAATATTTGGCGTCATATCATCAAATATAATAATATACCAAAAGATGCATAAAAGAAATATATCTTAATTGAAAGTTTCATTGAATTTATGTTTAAGTGATTTAATTTTATAGGCGTTTAAAACATTAAGCATAAGGAGTGTCATCGCGTCACAACTAAACGTCACATTTAGAAGTGTATATTGTCAAAATGAAAGACAAACACATTAATAAGCATCTAAAAAGCGTCTATAGATCGTCCAATATTTTTAAAAGTAAAATGAAACAAACTTTTTAGTCTTAAGTTGAAAATAAAATGAATGAAATGCTTTTTGGTAATAAACATTGCTGTTTTAATCTGATGTATTAAACAAAGGAAAAGTCGAAATGGAAGAAAATTGCTGAAACGAGCTGTTATGTGTTTATGCTTCAAAATGGGGAAATCGCCAGAAGAAACAGTAACGATGATTAATCAGACACACAGAGGAGAGATTTGTTAATAGAGATCTGTTTATAGATTGTTTCGGTGAATTTTGGAAGGCCATTTGGGGTCATCGAATGATATCAGCAGAGAACAGGAAGACCAAAAAAGAGACATCGGGCGGAAGCGTTCAAAAGTGTCTAACGTTGAAAAAAAAAGAGAGACTGTCACTGTTATAGTGATATGAGAAACTTAAAATTTGTATTATGGTATTGATCAAAAAATTCTTACAGAGGACTAAATAATATATAATAATAGAGAGTGAATGTACAATACACGTAGGTGCCAATAATACTTATGATTATTGAATTCAGGTACTGTATTTGTGAATTTTAATATGCTTTAATGAAATGAAGAGGTAGTGAAGTGTTTGACGACGCGTATCTGTCACATGACGTTATTTAAGAGCGGCGACTACCATGACTGCTCTTCGTAAATGATTCGATATTTTGAAAAGTATAAATTATTATGATTTGAATTTTCCAGGACTCATTTGTAAAAGATATAGCTTCGATCATGTCTAATTTTGTTGAATTACTTCAAATAAGCGCTATGTTATGGTTGTTGTGATATTACTTTTGTATCAACCCTCGTACATAGCCCTTTTCACAAAAATCTAAGTAACAACTAGGATGAAAATCAAGATGACATCTCTGTAATTTTTGGCTAAATAAATTTGTTCAGTCTTTTAATGTCCACCGTAAACGAAGCTAAGGAGATATATCGTTTTTGTCCTTTTCGACCCTATGTATCTCTGTCTGCCCGAAAAAAAACTTTAACCTTGCGAATGAATTTAGAGTAGGATGGGCTATAGCTTTCATATTTCACATGTGTATTCTTTGTGACATGATCATTCTTTGAGTATTACAAAATTTGACCTTTTGACCTTGGAGTTGGACCTAATTTTACAAAAATAACTACCACATTTAACTTGCCCATAACTCTTGAACAGTTGGTGCTAGGGCGTTCATAATGCACTTGAGTATTCATTGTGTCAAGACCTTTAGGTTGTAATAGATATATTTACCTTTGACCTTAGAGTTTGATCCACCTTTTATAAAACTTTAAATAATGGATGGCAATAGAATACAGAATCGCCAATCGGTTAACCGCAAGACGTTCCGACCGATTAATCGGTTAATCTTTTCAAAAATTCTCTGCATATTTCATCTTTTAAGCTTTACTAGAATAAGAATGTCCAAGAGGATGTTACATGCAAAAATAATATGCTCATATTTTATTAGAACACTGTTTTTATTAATCATTAAAAAATAAAAAAAAAAAACAAAGAAAAATGAACTCAAAAGAAGACATGCAAATCTTAGATGCATTTTTAAAAAATCAGCAGAGACGTTATGCAAGCTTATTCCTTATTGTCACAATAATCAAAATGAAGTATAAACTTTCGCTTAATTTACAATGCTTGTTTTATAATATAATTTTATAGGTAATTATAACGGATAGAAGGGGGGAAGATACACATTATAATCAGTTTATGCTGCTGATCAATCATTCAATTAAAATAATTAAAGAACCGCAGGGCAAGCTGAGTAACGGCATTTTGTTTAAACAACAATTAACATATCAAAAACTGACCAATTAGCCCTAGGATGTCAATCCACAGGGCCTTAATTATCTCCAAATTATCTTAAATTGATAGTAAAAAGATGCAAACATTTTAAATATTTTATTTGTGTTTTTCTTACATTGAATTTTTTGGATATTGTGTTCAAATTTACACAATTTAATTTTTTTTTTCGACTAACCGATTACAGATTTTCTAACCGATTGTCATTGTTCCGACCGATTAAAAGATTAACCGATTAGAAATTGCCATCCCTACTTTAAATGAACCTTGGTCATAACCTTTGAGCCGTTAAAAGTAGGGCTTTTGTATTTTACGGGTGGATTCCTCGTAACAAGACATTCCTTAGCGTTAATCTACCAATAGTTTTGTCCTTAACCTTTGGAATATGACATGTATTTGAGAATTCTTGCCTCAGCATAAACTATCAAACAGGGGGATCAGTGTTTCACAAACATATCTTGTCTTAAATATTTTTTTCGAAGTAACTTCTGATCGCTAGAAAGAGTATTTGACGTTGGCTACAGCTGAGATACTACTTTAGGAATGGGAAAATGTCATAATCACAAAATTTTCTTATGAAAGGGGATACTGATAAATAAAACATAGATGACATAATAAGAGTATATATGCAGTACATGTTGCAAATCGCTATTTGACGTATTTTAGTTTCTGCAGGTGTATATTTCTTTTAAGCAAAAAAAGGCATTTAAAAATATTCATTTTGACTTACTTTCGCATTGTTGGGTTTCGTTATTCCACTTGTAATTGGCACAGCAGTTTTTGAAGCCCCTGTAAAGGCATAATTCTGGGTAAAATATTATGTTCTTACTTCAGCAATATTTGATATTTAATGCTAATAATTAAAATTAAGGAAAAGATCAAACATTTAATAGCTGTATAACAAAAATACTTACGTTTCACATTTTGTTGTTTCTGTTGAACATGAACAAAGAATAATTGATGTGCTTAATAAGATGAATGTTTCAATGATTGACGCAAAATGCTTCATGAAGTCTCGCTAGATGGTAGTATTATTTACACTAATAAATGCCTATATAATTTAAATGAAACAAAGTGGCACATTGAAGGGTCTTTTATTAGATTTCCTTTTTCCGCGAAGGGAATAAACGGTCGACGACCAAATTTTAAGGACCTACATATTTTACTCAGGCAGGGATATCTCTTAGTGTTTACATCCGTTTTAATGTAATGTATGTATCCTATTTATACTGAGGATAATGGGTTTTTTTTTAAAAAATACTCGTATCTCGCTAGCATAAATAGTTTTAAATTATAAGGTTCTTTTTTTACAACTGCAAATACAAGAAAGAGGTTATACGAATTTAAGAAATCTTGGAAATCTTGGAAAACATTAAAACAATAACTCATGCACTATTACCTTTAAACCTTGCAATGAGTTGAAAATTACTTTCCTTTTTTTTCGAAAGGACAAGTATGGTGGAAAATTTCTGCCCTACATGCAAGATAAATTATGTTTACATGCAACATAATTATGTAGACATGCAGCATATCTAAGTCAACATACAAATCTTCTATGAAAATATAAGTTAAATATGGACAGATTTACTTACTAACGCCTGTATCTGACATTTAAGATGCAAAATGCAACATGATTATGTAGACATGCAACTTATTTATGTTAACATGCAACTTATTTATTTCAACATGCAAGAGAATTATGTCAACATGCGAGTTATTTGTGTCAACACGCAAGATAACTATGTTAACATGCAAGATATGTAAGTTGATATGTAACTTATTATCTTAATGTTGGCATAAATATCTTGTATGTAAAAATATAACTTGCATGATGACATAACTAAGTCGCAGAACACTTAGAACTAGGGCCATCATATTTCACATCTGTATTTCCTGTGTTAAGAACTTCTTTTGGATACTTACATCTTTGACCTTTTGACCTTGAGCCTACAGTTTGACATACTTTGAGAAATGTTCTTCTTGGTTATACATGTTAATATGGTGGCATATTTTTGCCCCATACATGCTAAATAAGTTATGTTCACATGCAAGAAAAGTATGTAGACATGCAACATATTTATGTCAACATGGAAGTTAATTATGATGACATGCAAGTTACCAATCTTTAAAGAAAATATGAATTAAATATGGGCAAATTTACGGAAACGTATAACCGCCTCATGTTGTTTTTAAACGCGATATTATGATATACAATGTTGTCAAATACAATAACTTCAAGGTTTGGAGATTTAATTATAACAGCAATCTCTAACGAATAGCACTTTTCTGATATGTTTTAGACGACTTATACACTTTGATATATCCAAGTTGAATTCCTAAAATGTCACACATAAAATAATGTGTAAACATTATGCCGCTTAAATAAAATATCGCAGACATTAGTGCAATTTAACATATATGAAGACTTCTCTAAGACGATTCGATTTAATCAAAGAGAAATTTAAAAAAATTCGGACGACTCGTAACATCAGATTTATACAAGATGAAAAATTTTATCAGTTCAATTTGGGCCCACGGAGGAGCAAAAAAGATTTACAATCAAAAGAAGGAGGAGGATCCAGTTGATAGAACAAACATGATCTTACATATAATGAGACTCAGAGCAATTGATAAAAACGAATTCAAGAGATATACTGAATATACATACATGTACTGTATATATCTTATAATTATATTATACATGTAGTCAAGGGCAAGCAACTGGGAAAAAAGTACATATATGCATATCAAAATCTTCAATAAAGTTAGATTACCAAGGAATCTAGCAAGTGCTCTAAGGATGTCAGGGTCTCCATTAGTCATGAGTCAATCAAATTGATTATCATAAGATAGAGAATGAAAAATTTTACATTTAATTTTATAAATATTTATGAATTCAAGTCTTTTACACTAAGACGAGGACTGACAAGGAAAAAATGATTTTAATCCTAGATATAACGCATCGCTCTGAATTGATGTCTGATTTAAATAAAATAATTCAAATAGTTATAGGATATCTTGCAGGTTCTTAACTAAATAATAAATCTTATGAATACTGCTTCAAAGGAC
The DNA here is from genome assembly GCF_032062105.1 of Saccostrea cuccullata. Lineage (NCBI taxonomy): Eukaryota > Metazoa > Mollusca > Bivalvia > Ostreida > Ostreidae > Saccostrea > Saccostrea cuccullata. Next base: position 6,300 of record NW_026937660.1, read on the forward strand.
AGTCACTATATTTGGTAATACATTTGTACTTGTCTACTGGTCAGACTATGATAACGATATCTTTAATCATGTTCTTAGCTTGGAAAACATATGCAGACATATACATGTAGGCATTTAATATTTTCGTCTCATGTGATGTCATGCATTAAATTTGACCTCAAAATATCGTAAAATCAAAATGTCAAGAAAGGTGTATGTTTTCTTTGATAATTCAATTGGAAAAAAGTCAAGCGCAGGTCTGTACATACTCTACATTTTAACATTATGTGTAGATTGATAAAATGATATAATAATTTGCATTTTTGTCCTCTTTCATTTTAAAGAAAACAAACAAGCTCATTAGTTAGTGCTGTTACAGACACAATGTGTTTTCCCCAATCATGTTTTGATTTACTTGGTAAATTCAGATTCATGTTATCCTACAATCATATAAATTCTATAAAGTTGCTCTTTGAGTACATTAAAAAAGCATATTCATAAAGATATAAAGTTCATATATATTTCTGAATTTAAAAATCACTTACTTCAAAGTAAACCGAAAACTACAGCAAAAGCGATGAAAGAAACCAAACATTGTAAAAAAAAAAATAATTAGGCTGAAAATTGATTATTGAGTATTTTTTTTTTATTAATAGGAAATCGTATTGCATATAAAATATGTTTGATTTTTATGAACAAAGCTTATATAACATATATGGTACACATTATTTTATTAACCTCTCTAATGTTGTATGATATACAAACTTGAACTGTCAAAATCCGACTAACAAACAAATATCAGTTATGGTAAAAATATCAAGGAGATTTTAAGATATTTACTTAACTGTAATTGGAAAAGCAGACAAATGTACAAGATATAGAAGTAATTTAATTATAATAAAAAACTTATTTAAGTCTACATGTAACATCTGGCCATCTGTACTTCAGATCACTTTTTCGATATGAATACTGTCAAACCTCTTCATTTATATGTATTTTTTATGCATTTTGTTACATAACCATGATTTGTAAGACCATGCTATTGGAATATAAAATAAGTGCCTGCTTTTGCTAAGATGAAATGTCCTGAATAAGTCTTAAAGGAAAAGAACCTACTTATATATCTCTAGATACATTTACTCACACATAAGTATGGATACTTAACCGAAACTCATCAGATGAAATATCTTCTCTTTCCAACCGTTTTCATTCTATTCCATTATGTTTTGTTAATTTTTTTAATTGTAAATTCTTAGATATTTTGTATTTCAAATAAAGTGTCTGTTTCTACTTCTGCAAATAATTCTAAATCTACTTTCTGACAGATGCTTTATCTATAAAAATAAAAGGCTGTAGAATATTGATAAGAATATAGGTCAAATTATAATGATGTGTTGAATGATTCTACATATGCATGGATATCATTAGTTGCTTTCTTTCCTTCAAATAAATTTAAGAAAATATGCAACATTGATATCTTTCTTTCTGAAGATAATTTATTAGAAGTCAAAGTTAAGAGAGACTAGAGTTATACTTAAAAAGATAATCTAGAAATTCGTAAATTACATGTTTTGGTGGTCATTGCAATACTTATGAACATGCAAATTATTCTGTTGTATATATTAAGCTATGAATCTTCCAGTATATCCTGATGATGAACTCAAGAGAGTTTTTCCATAACACTTACGATTTCAGCTCAAGGGGTGGGGGGGGGGGGGACAGATATATGTAAAAGTAATAACCTTTGACATTACTGAATATTAATTTTAATGCTGTAATTTATCTCATCTTTTAAATTTACAGATATTCCGTTTAAGAATATGACTTTTCTTTTTTAAAAGCACTTTGAAATTTGTGATTTAGAATGCTTTGAAGATTTTATATGATTGATTCAAAATGACGAAGCTACAGGTACTTAGTATATTGTATTCGAGAATTGAATGTTTCTTGTTACATGTATCTATGTATTTGTTATATACATGAACATATCATGCATACAGTGTTATTAGATTCCTTTTCTTACATAATCGATGTGAGGAATATGCTTGATGATGTGTGTACTAAAGATTCGATAGAAATAAATACACAGTAACTATATTGCTAGTTAAAAATGGTAGACATCCTTTTTGTGTTATTACTTGTCAGAATGATCTTATGGAATAGCTACATAATGTAACCTAATGCTAGGATAGCTTCTGTCTTCATTTAAAAAGAATATGTTTCAATATTTATCATTAAGTCGGTTGTTTTCTATTGTATATGTCATTTTTTTTTTATTCCCACGAATATTGAAATAATTTCAAAGGCTTTCGTCAAAAAGGCATCTTATTATTTTGAAATTGGTGACAACAATGTATACTGTTCCCTTATAACTTTTTATATTCCTACCATACATGTTTTTAACATTATCTGTTCAGAAGTTTGTGAAGGAAATGTTATCCATCCGTGCACTGACCATATCCTTATAAGAAGAAATGTACAAATATTTATTTACTTTTTACTCAAGGAAAAATGCCACCAACAGGTCTATATTGTGCATGTAATGGTACTCAGAAACAGGAAATAATAAGTTCAAAAATAAACATATGTAGTGTTTCCTAATTTGAAACCATTTGTCAGAGAAAACCTTTGGAATTAGTTTAAGGTGCACACACTAGTACAAATACACAATTTTAACAATACAGTATAATGTGTAGTCTTAATGAATAGTTCAATGTTTGAATTAAATCCACTTCATAGAAGTGAACAAACGTAAGGGAAGCAGTATATGAGGAGATAAAGTGCAACATCCCTCTTCCTGTCTGTCTATAACTGTCTGTGATAAAAGTCCAATCAGTTTTTCATTTAAATTTTAGAATTTTTTTTAAAATCTATTTTTAAAAAAAATGAATCTAGTTTATTTTCAAAAAAAAAATAATTGATTTTTTTTAAATAATTTATATGAACTACTTTTTATATATATATTTTTATTCCTGCAACTCGGAAAAAAATATATGCAATATCCTCTAAAGTGAACTCTTCAGTGTTTTTTTTTTATATAAAAATGTCAGGGTATTTAAATAAATACTTCAAAATAAAACCTTAGTTGTTGGTGTGGATCAAAATTTCACTATCAGAAAAAAAATCATGTTTTGCGTAATTTGATGTATTTGAAAATTCATAGTTTTTTCTACCTTTGATCGTGAAGAAAGGATTTTTTTAAAATGAAGCTTCTATTTAAATATTAGAGAAAATACTTTAAGCCTTGATTATCTTATTTAAAATTATTTTCAAAGAAAAATAAGATTTTAAAATAAGCATATGATTGTTTTATATACCAGATAATGTAATTCTTTTTTTCATCTTTTTTAATATTATAATAATAGAGCATTTGTATTTTACATAGAATTTCCTCTTATTCTATGTTGGAACATAATCCGGGTAGCGATATCTGCTGTGGCTCTTCTATACAAATAGTCGCCCGCGTGGCACAGTGGTTAGAGCGTCTGCTCTAGAGTCGCGAAGTAAGGAGTCAATCCTTACGTCGCGGGTTCGAATCCCACTGTGGGACGTGGAGACCGGTCCTTCGGATGAGACCGAATAAACCGAGGTCCCGTGTCGCAGTAGGTTCTGGCACGAAAAAGAACCCTCCCTGCTCAATGGCCTTGAGTGCCGAGCGTAGGACAAAATTTGCAGCTCTCCACCGGCAAGTGGTGGCGTCTCCATATGAGTGAAAAATTCTCGAGAGGGACGTTAAACAATATACAATCAATCAATCTTCTATACAAATAACTCCTTTAGATATGTGATATTGTTTTGGCATCCGGTTTATAAATGTAATAAAAGCTACAGCTTGGATATGTTATGTCGAAAGTTTACATGTGTAAACATTCTCATGTGAACCTATTTTATACTAATGTTTCCATGTACGATACACATACATGTATACGTAGTATATTTATATGTGGATGCAGGAAGCGGGTACATCTGTTCATTATTGTTAAGTGCTTACGGATCTTTATATATAAATGTTTTAAAAATATAGTATACATATCTTTTATTGTATTTAAAAAAAAGAAGACTTTTTAGTATACATATAAATCCTTTGTTTTGGTCTTGTATTTAATATAAAATCATTCCTTCAGATCTTTGTTTTATCTCGTAGTACAAGTATTTTTAACTAGTTCATGGCCAGTAATAATAAACTTAATTTTACTTAAATTAAAGAAAGGTCAAAACAAACATTAACAGATTTAAAAAAAAAAAATTACAAGCGGACAGATTTCAGTTTAGATGACCATACATTTAAAATAAGGATAATAAAAAATTGGCATGTTTACAGTTTTGTCTGATCTTTTTAATCAGTTTTCTAATTGTGTTTAAAAAGGGAAAATAAACTTCTTCTGTGAAATATTTAACAAATTCACAAGCTGTATCTTTCATTATTTCCTGATGATGAGCACCAGAGAGCTTCTCAAGAACAGTCAAGTTTGCAGCTAAAATGAGCTAGAAGAGATAGATGTTATTGTGAAAATATATATCTTTGATATTTGAGAAGCGTAAAAATAACCAATAAATAAGATCAATTAAGATTAAATTATTTGAAATCAATGCTTTTATTTAACCTTTTTTTCTATCTGTGTTCGAGCAAGTACACTTACAAGAAAACAAAAAAAATTGCAAGTTTGATTGATATAAATTTTAAAACAATAACACCAAAGGACTAACTTTGGAAAAATACAAATCCAATCAATTATTGGATTACTTGTACCGTAAATCCTTTTTTCAAATATGAATTATATATTTTTTCTGCTTAGAATTCGGATTGATTCGGAACACATATACACTAAAAGAAAATCCTTTTTTATTAAACCTTGATTGCTTAAGACAATTCTGTTAATTAATGCAGAGATTATTTTTTAAAATGCTTTTATCATTGTTGTTTATTAGAAAACTATAAGAAATGATACTGAAATAAATATAAAAAAGCGATAGGTTTGTATTCAAAGATAAATAAACAAATATTCATAATGTCTAAAAATTACTATTAATGTTTTATTCTATTCTTTCTTTCTATATTTTGGTCATAATGGAATCTCATTTAAATTGGTGGCGATTAGAGTCACTGTGCCATAATAAAATAGTTTATTCCCACAATACATGTACTTCATGATGTTTGTTCTAGAGTTTGTAAAGGAAAAGACCTACATGTACGGCTAGTCATGGCACAAGTCATTAAATTAGAAGCATTACCTTCTCCTTTGAGGTATGATTTTAATGCAGTTGAGGTTATTTTAATCATGGGGAAACTGCCGTTAACAGCTGTCTACAGTAAAAGGCGCTTACAACAAACGTCAGGAACATACAGATTTGTTGTATCATAGGGAATGAAAATCACTTCGCTGTAAGCACCAGTTCAATTTTACAAAACTTATATTTTACTGTACACTGTATGTTATTGTACGCAGAAACAGGAAAAACAGTTGAAAAAATGGCAAAGGTTTGAATGCTTCCTTATTTAGATCATTCAAATTTAAAAATTTGGAGCTAGATTAATTAGGATGCAGACAATAATCAATATTTATAATTCAACAGTGCGTATATCGGATGCTTAATCTTTAAGCACATCCACTTTATATATGAATAATTTTTGTACTCGCTATATAAACATGCATATATATTTAATGAATTTTATCTTTTAAATTATATTAATTCCTATGTAAATTTCCACATCTCATGTGACCAAATTCTACATTTGTTGGTCTCAATATAATCCAAATTGTTCACTATATTTTGACGACTTCACACATTCTTCAACTGTTCTGCCTTAGTGTTCTCGAGAAAAAATTTTTGACAGAGTTTTTCCTCAGATTTCTTTTGTAAAACTTTGATCACAAATTGTTGTCGCATCCCCGAGTTTGGTGGACATGCATGGTGAAAAAAATCTAAACACAACAAATTGATCCATACAAATAGGTTTTAAACTTTGGACCAATATTTCCTGGGAGATTTAAAAAACAAATCATTCCCACAAATTCTTAGTAATACTCGCCTCCTCTTAGACGAAGATTTTTTTTTGAAAATAATATAACATTCCGGATGTTTTGAGGCAGGTTTGGTTGATATGTGGTCCAGTAGTTTATCCAATTTAGTTTAAGGCAAACTTTCATCTGTTAACTTGCTGAGGACAAAAGTTGTCGAGAAGTAGAAAATGTGAGGAAGGGTATCAGGCCCCGAGGTCATGAAACATTTCAAGCCTGTCTAGTCAATCAGATCAATATTAATTTTTTTTTCAGCATTGCTCTATACAAGTGTTGTTGTCTGCAGTTTTAGAGATCGATTCGATACTGGATATAAATAATTTCAGCTCGTTTCTTGTTCCTTAGGCCAGGAAAACTTCCTTAAATTCCATGCAGCTAAAGTAGAAAATAAAACTGAATATATTGAATTATAATGAATTTGTATGACCCACTTTGAAAAAAAACCCAACAATATCCTTATAAGGAGAACAGCGATACAGCGCAATGTTGTCTTTCATTAATAAGCACTAGGCAAAATCGGAAAGGATTTCTTTATGTTTATTTTTTTTTATTTTTTGAAGCATAATCAACTTTCCATACACAATACAAAAAAATCTTTTTTTTTCAGACGAAATTGACAAAGAGTAAGATATGCTTGGGATTTCCTGTATTGAATTAAAAGTTATAATGCGTAGTTCTTGTGCGTAGTACTTGCACAAATTAAACAAAAATTCAAGTGACATATGATACAATTTCTTTCTGCGTTTTAATCAGCTGCTGTATTTAATAATAAAACAAATAATCATCAAGTAAACTACATACAATTAATAAAAACGAAGAATATGGTATAATTATAAGTCTGATGTTGATTGAATATCAATATTGATATTCTCATATATCGTACTGGTTCGGTGGTAATTGACAGTAGTGTCGATGTTATTCATATCTGTTCTATTTCGCCGTTCATACATGTAAACAAAAATGTGAGCACATATTAACAAAAGATTAACACAACATAGTGTCTCTATCAGGACGAGGAGAAAATCGTTGACACTGGAAGGCTTTTGACGTCTGACTGGAACATCTGTAGAATTCTCTGTTAGAGAAACAGTAATGTTTTCAGTTAATCCGTCTACTGTTGCGTTTGTTACCAAAGAAATAATTCGTGTATCTAAAGTAAAAATAAACGTGATAAATAAACTGAACCATATTTATTATTTACATTTGAAATTTATTCCTGGTAATTTTAATGCAAACTGAAGAAGAAAGAGGACACTCTAATAAATAGTTCTTTCAAATCTTTACCAAAGACGGTTAATGAGTTGATAAAACATTATTATTTATATTAATTATAAATTCCTTTTTCAGATATCTACTGATTTGTTGGCGTCTATTTCAGAAATCTAAACTTTTTTTGGATTTCAGGAATAAAAGAGACGTCTATTTTATTTTTATAAAAATTACGTATCATCGAAAACGTCTGTTTTACAAAATCCAAGAAAATTGATGGCAACGAAGATTGATGAAACCACAATAATCAATAAAACAGAGAAAATGTTAAAAAATCCTCCCTCAGAAATACTCAATTCCATTGCAACAAGCTTTTCTGTATTATTTCGCTTATGTTAAAAATTACAACCACTTAAAACTAATAAAATTTTTGAATCGTATTTTATTGGAGTGTGTTACATCCTTTTTGAGCATTTTGTCAATTTTATTATTTTTTTATTATAATTGTTTTCATTTAGCTTTATTCATTTATTTATTTATAATTTTTATAAATTTTCATTCCTCATTTATCCAAAATTTGGGGTGAATAATCTGACCATAGGTATTTCATATATCATATGTGCATTGTTCGTGACAATTTTTAGTTCTATCAGTTTTGCCCGTCGTGTGGCGTCTATTGTCTGTAAATTTTTCTAATGTTTGACTACTCAAGAACTGTGATGATTTCAACTAAACGTGCTGCAAAACAGGGAATTAAAATTTATTCACACTATATTCCGCGCCACCTCTCTTATGTGGAGAAAATAACGAATTCGTTTACATGTGGTGACATCTTTTAAAATATTTCTCCTCAAGATCCATTGGGCAAGAAAAGTTGAAGAATTGGCGCAAGCTAAAATAGTGTAGATTCACAAATGATTAAATACTGAACTCTTGGGTCACATGAATAGAGGAAACAACCGGGATCAAAATTTTACATAGACATATCGGGATGATCTTTATATATCTTCTCAAGAATAACAAGGGCATCGATAATGATATTTATATAGGTAATCTCAGGTAGTGTTAACTCAAGTTTGTTCAAATTTTGACCCCCCCCTCCATCCCCGGGGGGATAAGGAGAAGCCTCGATAAACGACCAAATCAATTAAATAGAGATTGATGTATCTCAGAACATCTTTAAAAATCATTTACAAAACAGCAAAATGATTTTTTTAGAAACAGTAAACCATGAATAGTCATTTTCATGTAGGATCATCCATCGGTAGCCTCAGGTAACGTAGCCTCAGTATTGTTCAAATAACAACCCCTGAGTGTAGGGTTGTACCAGAAAAGCTAGTCAAAAGTTTTAAATAGGAATATTTTGAAAATGGCTTTATAAATCTCTATCACAATAACAGCAAACCTAGGAGTATTCATATTTATATGTAAGCACCTGCAAGTAGTGTATGATATAATTTATTCCAAACATGACTCACTCTCTGAGGTAGATCTAGACTATAATACGTGATCAAAATTTTACACAATATTTATATTAAAAACAATCTACAAATAAATAACAAGATACGCTGGTGAGCATTGGTACTTACATGTACCGATGGTCCTATTTTGTGTGTTCCCATATTTCTTTAACCTTGTGATATTGAACTTCTTTTGAAAAATCTTTACTTTCTTAAATAAATTAAATAGTTGGTTCCCGGACCTCTGTTTAACCTATTGATTCCTTTTGCATGACCTATGCATTGGTACAAATATTCTTAATCTCACGACGTTGACTTTGGAGGAAGACCTACTTTCTGAATCGGTTGGGCTACTGTTTCAAATTGCAAAAGTGGATTCCTTGTGACATGATCTCTACTGATGCATACATTTTTAATCTCTTGAGCTTAGATTTTGAATAAAATTTGAAAAATATTGACCCCGAGTTGTACGCTATATGAGCCGTTCCAAGCAACCCCCCCCCCCCCCCTTATGTCAAACATTTTCGAAAATGACTTTTTTCTTGAAAAAATGATGTAGAACCTTAGGTGAATATAACCTGTAAATATAACAGGTGTATCTTGCTCCGTATACAGCTGACGTCACATTTTATAAAATTCTCTTGTAGCGACGTAATAAAAACATGCATTACTTATATGCAATGACTAGGGATTGTATTGCCGTTCAGACTAATACATGTACTTTATTATTTTGTTGTAAACACATACATTTTTTTTCTTTTTTATATAAAAAGTTCAGTTCGTTCTTTTCTGATACACTGTATTAATTAAAAGTATGTCAGTGGAGTTTAAAAAGGACTCCTATATAATTCGCTGACTTAGAGAAAACATCACAACTAATTGATGGGTCTTTTATAGAGAAAAATTCACTTTCCATTTTACCGCTGAAGTTCAGGACAAATCTTTTAAAATCAGCAACAAAAAATATTTTTGTTCCCATTAATTTATTTTTGATAATTGATTTTATTTGCCCAAACTTTGCCTTCAAAACACCGACCGAAAGAGACAGTATTAATGGGCAGGGGCTTGCGCTTTTCTTAATGAATACGACATAAAGATTTTGTAAAATATGGTATATATGAATGTAAAGATGAGTACCATTTATCCTTTTTCAAAATGCATGCTCAACTACCTATACATTTTCTTTGCTTAAATATGTCCTCATTTGTTAAAAAAAATATTAGAAGGAAAAAGGGATGAAAGAATAAATATATATATTAAAGCAACATGAGCTGCATTTTTGAGAATTTTATTTTGCTGGTAAAATGTGCTATTATAATTAATCTGTATGTAATATAATAATATCATCAATAAGTCCAACATAAAGTTTAAAAATGTACAGAAGAAATATTTCTGAGCAACCTCATATACAGTATTTTATAAGAAATTATTATTGTACAGGACGACAATAATTCAATTTTGCTTCAATCAAAGCTTATAAAAAGTTCAAACTTCCATAGCATATATGAACAAAAGAAGTTTATAAACGTTCTATTTTCCTGTCATTGAAATAGTTTATTACAAATTTGAAATATTTTTTTTCCGATGTCAAACATGCAACTCATATTGCTTTAAGTACTAGTATTAAGGCTATGTAGACTAGAGATATATACATGTTATAAAAACCTGTAATTTATGAATAGTTAAAGTGTACTTTTCTCACATCAATGTTTTACAAAATTAAACGTATTGATATACCGGTATTGTGTTGCATTTGTTTGGATATAAATACTGATGAAAGCAATCTTCAACAAAGCAAGTTCATACTGAAAAAGCATATAACGGATTATAACCGAAATATTCCTAAAATGACTTTTGAAAGGACAAGCAGGGTGAGACCCCTTTTTGGCCCCTGATTTTTGGTGCCTTTCAGAATGATACAACAGTTAATCCATAAAAATCTATTTTCAACCCTGCAACAAAACGAGTATTGATTCTTAGTTTTGGAATACACAGAGGCCACAGAGGATAAGAAAATAGATCAATTTTCGAATTTCTCATTATTATGCACATTTTCATTTATTTTATAGCACATTTTGTTTCGGAAAACATAGAGCACAAGCTTGCCTATCTACCAAATTTATATATTTTATACACCAGTATTTATGTGAAAAAAATTTCATATTGGCAAGCGTGTGTTCCTTGTTTTCCGAGGAGCAAAGTATCTGATAATATGATTAAATTTCACCAGAATTGAGGAAATTCGGAAATATGTCCTCCTTTTGCATTCTTTCATGGCTTCCATGTAAGCTTTGAATCTAATTTGCACTGGTTTTAAAGCAGGCAGCATTTAAGGTTCTTAACTACAAACTATAACAAAATTACCAGTGTTCTGATTTTTACATCAAATAAGGGGCCAGATCTTCTGCTGTCATTTGTACCTCCTTAAGCGTTACGGTGGTAATTAATTATAAACACGTACGTCTATTCTATTCACTGACCTCTAAGTGAATAGAGAACATTTATCGAGAAAGCTCAATATATACTTTCAGGGGAAAAAATCGAAAATATATGTAAATGATAACAATCAAAATTTTGATTAAAACATACTGTTCAACTTTTACTTCATATAAAAACATTCAAATAAAATTGGCTTGACATATACGCAATATTGCGTTGATAATTATAAAAAAAATGTGAAAACTTATCTAAATTATGAATCTTCTTACCAGCGGTAACTACTCTACAACCAGTGGAAATGTCACAAGTATCATTGTCACATTCACACTTTCCTTGACAGTTGTCTCCGTAAAAAGGATAAGGACACGGTAGACTGCAGTTTTTTCCACTAAATCCCGATAAACATTCTGTAAATAATTTAATAGTGATTGAAATTAAAACGTTATGTATTATGTGTTCTTTTTATTTGCAATTTTTGTATGCTTTATGCTGGTTTTTAGGGGAAATATAAATTTCTAGAGACACTAATATTGTATATTGTCGTTAATTAATATTAATTATATGGAAACACGGTTCAATTTAAGGACCAACTGTGGTTTTTTTCTTTTATTGCAATAATCCTTTTTTGTTTGATGTGGCAAAATTCAATGCCGTTGTGTTTAATCTGTATTTATAGTAACAATTTTTAAATAAAAGCTGTTTTTTTCTAAAGAAATGGTCAAAGAGAGATCGATAAGTACATGTATATCTTATTTCTAGGCAAAAGTATCTCTCGGAAATGAGATACATGGGAATTTAATACATGTAACATAGGCTTTAAAAGACATATTACAAGTATATGCAGGAAAAATCACAAAATGCTTTTTGATGTTATCCTCTATAGATATTATATGCCCAAAGAAGGCACAAATATATATAATTATTATTCTTTTGACTTACTTTCGCATGTTTGGGTTTCGTTATTCCACTTGTAATTAGAACAACACTTTCTGGAGATACTGTAAACAAATGTTTCTTTATGAAATATTATGTTCATATTTCAGCAATATTTGATATTTTATGACGATAATTATAAAAATAAATGATTGAGTAAAATAGATATAGGTATGTATTACGCAAAAAAAAAACTTACTGTTCACATATTGGAATTTCCGTTGAACGTGAACAGAGAAAAGTAGATGTGCTGAATAAGATGAATATTTCAATAGACACCAAATGCTTCATGAAGTCTCGCAGATGCTAGCAATATTCACTCTAAATCTTCCCTATATAATTTAGTTAAATGAGACATAGTTGCATTTTAAATGCTTTTATATTAGATTTCCTTTTTCCGCCTGTGCAATAGGAATAAACAGTTGACGACTGAATTTTAAGGACATTGTATACACAGGCAGGGATATCTCGAATTGTTCGTTATGTTTAATTCTGATATTTGTTTTCTATTTATACCGGTGATATAATTATAATTTAGAAACATCTTGCTAAAATTAACAGTATTAAATTATTAAACTCCTTTTCATACAAGCGAAAATATAAGAACGAGGTTATGCGAGTTGAAGACAATAACTTCTTAAAGGCATATCCAGAAAAATATCCAAAAAAATTATTTGAATCTTCTTCTTATTTTTTTTTTTTTAGCAAACTAAAATTATTTATCACTGGTACGAGCGCAATCTATTTTGAAAAACGCTTCATTATCTGGAGATTCTCATATTAAACAATTATTTACTATACACCCGGATTGATTACGATACATGTTGAATCTGCCAAACATAAACAATTCATATTTCAGATGTGTGTTCTTCGTGACATGGCCTTTCTTCGGGTACCAAATGTATTTAATCCGTTGACCTTGGCCAATTTTCTCAAGACTTTATCCAAATTTAACCTTGATGAAATTATTTTAACTACGCAGCTAGGGTTTTCATACTTCAAATTTATATTAATTGTAACAAGTAATAGCTTTTCAAAAAAGCTTGCCTGACTAATGCAATCAATATCTATAGAACCTTTAAACATGATAAGTTATTTATATAAACGTTTACATTGGGGTGAGGGGTAATTATTTCATTAGAGTAAATTATGAAGACGTCGAACAAAACATCGATCATGCATTAATTTTAAGTTGTTTGCTACTTATGAAAGCAATGAGCAGCCTCGTTTTTGAAAGGGGGGGGGGCAGCTAGAGAATTTTTTTTCACTCACCTGCAAAAAAAAGGAATATGCCCAAAGTTGAAAATCCTAATTCGAAGGGGGGGGGGGGGAGGTCGTGACCAACTTTTTTCCAGTGTAAAGTTCTTTCTGTACCAATTTTTTAGCATTAAATACTGCATTTCTCTTTAAAAGGTTGGGAAAAAGTGGGGGGACAGCCTCCTCCCCCACTCCCTGTTGCTACTTTCCCTGATGGAAAAGGAACAGTGAGATTTTATTTAAAAGGTTTATTTTGTATGTGTTAAAAATTGGTTTTGATCTGTTTTTCGTTTGTTGTATAAGGACGCCTGTGGAGTGTTACAAATACTTCGAACTCAGGACCAATGAGCGGTTTCGTGTAATCTTTTTCGTGCTAACACCTACTGTGACTCGGGACTTGGTTTTAAACGGTCTCATCCTAAGAACCGATCTCCACGTCCTGCAGTGGATTCGAACCCGCGACGTAAACTCAGCTCCTCATTCCGCAACTCTATATATAAATGGTTTTAGAAGTAATTAAGTAATTGTAGTAATTAAATAAGGGAAATGAACTAATGAATTAATGTATGCTGGAAAGCCGTGCCTATGTAAAGATTATAAATTTATTTTAAAATTAAAATTTAGAATTAGACTCAACTGCATAGACTACCAGGAAGACAGCTGAGAATATGATAACTACAAGAAATAAATGAATCGTTATGATTAACATGCAGAATATGTTTAAGAACTATATTGTTGGGTATGTCAGAGCATGAACGATTGTTGGAAACAGCCCGTTATGCATAAATGACCCAACGAACTTGACGGTGATTCCTTATACTAGTATTCCTCAATCCTGGAATAGGAGGGACACTTTTCCTAAGTCTATTTCCTGTGTTTCATAGGAGGAAGAATTTTATCTCTGAAAACTGGGGGGGGGGGGGCTGCGAGTCCGGGCGAGATATGATCAGAAATATTATGTATATTTGGCCAGTTTTCCTCTTTTTTTTCCCCAAAGTTCGAAATTCCGATAAAAAGATGAAGTTTTCATTTCCATTCAGTGAAGTAGAATCATCCAGGAAAAGGGCGCGAAAATATACACGTGACATTTGGCGCAAAATGATTGTGACACCCCTTACCTCGAAGACAAATGGACTCATCAAATAGTACAGAAATGCAGAAAAAAGGTCAAACGGACATGTCCGTATATGAAATCGCATGAAATAAACAGCTGCATCCAAAAAAACTAAAGGAAATAAACACATCAATATATTGTATCAGTAAGACGGTTATTTTTTTCTGCTAAATGTTTTGTTGAAACGGAGGTAACAAATTCCAGTGATAATCAGCATGCACAAAATTTTGCTGGCTAACTGTGACCTCTTCTCTTCGCACCTCGGAAATATCAATCCTTATACAGCCTGACGCCGTGACGTCAGGCAACAAGACAATAATACGAAGATGAATATTTTTGTATCTTTATCTTTGAGTTGGATTCACTAAATTAAAAAAAATTGGGCGTAGCTTTTGAACACTTCATATTTTCACAAATGTATGTTTGTATTGATCCTTTATTTTTCTTACCTTTTGACCTTAGAGGTATATATACTTAAAAAAAATAATCTTGGCTTTAACTTTTGAACATTTAATGCTAGCGCTTTTTAAAATATTTCATTGTTACTTTTATTTCTTTTCACGAGGCCTTGCCCTTGGTACTTTCAATTTTACAGTTTGAACTTGGACTTGCTTTTAAAAAACTGCATCCTTTGTCTAAAGCTGTCATCGGTGTATCATAAAAACTTCTTGCTAAAATATTTAATGATATGGCTTTCAGTTATAATTTTAAAATTCTTCTACGTAGAATTCACCTTGCCATGTCTAGTCTTATGTCTAATATCTCTTATAATATCTCTAATCAATATGGCCCTGTGGGGATCCGGGTTAGAATAAGTCCTCAGTACCCCCTTGCTTGTCGTAAAAGGCGACTAAATGGGGCGGTTCTTCGGATGCGACCGTATAAACCGAGGCCCCGTGTCACAGCAGGTGTGGCACGATAAAGATCCTTCCCTTCTCAAAGGCCGTAAGTGCCGAGCATAGGCCTAAATTTGCAGCCCTTCAGTTGCAATGGTGACGTCTCCATATCAGTGAAATATTCTGAAGAAGGACGTTAAACAGTATACAATCATTCAATCAATCATATCAATATGAAAATGAACAACAATGACATAAATTGTCCAATCATGATGAAAATACCAGGTTCACTTCTCTCCCTTTTTTGGGGGGGAGGGGGGTGTATCTAATGTGAGTACGAATTTTCAAAGAAAAATCTATGCAACAGGGCTTCCCACAATCATGCCTCCAGTGAGACTGACCTTGTATGCAATTTGTTAACTCCTCCAGTCACTTATCATCTTTGAAGATACACCTCTTTCATGCAATTTTATATTATTTAATTATCACCCGTGTTAAATTGATATTAAATGGAGATCCAGAGAAGTCAAAAATTAAAACATGCCGAGTCCAAATATCCAGTCGTAAAATTTAGTGAATACTTTTTTATCGTGTTTAAAGTGTTGATGTATTTTCAAAGAACACGGTGTGTGTTCAGAAATCTAGTATGCATTTATAAACAATAAAAAAAATATCTTACCTCCCTTTATTTGTATTGATGCTATGCAATACAAAAAACAAACAATTTTTAAACTTCACAACATCAAGCAATTTTTATTTACGGACATATACAATTTAGTCATACATGTTATATATACTTTTTGTATTAAGAAGCATGGATTAGCACTATATTTAGAACTTATTAAAATCACATTTTTTTACAAAAAATTCATTAGACAAACAAGTGAATTTAAAGGCATGTTAAAACAGCTTTTCAACATCAACATTTAAACAAGAGGCCCATGGGCCACATCACTCACCTGCGTAACTTGGGTTATACAGTTCTTTAGCAGATTTCCCCTCTTCCTATACCTATCGTGCCCCCCTACCCCTCCCCTTACATGATTTTTTTAATACTTTAGAATCTACACTACCCAAGGATGCTTCACATAAGTTTCAGTTTTCCTGGCCCAGTGGTTCTTGCGAAGAAGATTTCAAAAGATTTGTTTTATATATTTCTATGTAAAACTTGCATTCCCTATTGTGGCCCCGCCCTACCACGGGGGGTCATGTTTACAATTTAATATCTACACTACCTAAGGAATGCTCCCAAATAAGTTTCAGCTTTTCTGGCCCAGTGGTTCTTGAGAAGAAGATTTTTAAAGATTTGTTCTATATATTTCTATGTAAAACTTGCATTCCATATTGTGGCCCTGCGCTACCTCTGGGGGTCATGATTTTAACAATTTAATAACTACACTACCCAAGGATGCTTCCACATAAGTTTCAGCTTTCCTGGCCCCGTGGTTCTTGAGAAGAAGATTTTTAAAGATTTGTTCTATATATTTCTATGTAAAACTTGCATTCCCTACTGTGGCCCCGCCCTACCCGCGGGGGTCATGAATTTATTAATTTGATATCTACACTACCCAAGGATGCTTCCACATAAGTTTCAGCTTTCCTGGCCCAGTGGTTCTTGAGAAGAATATTTTTTAATGTCCCCACCCTATTTTTTTCTTTTCTTGATTATCTCCCCTTGGAAGCGGACCTGGCCCTTCATTTTAACAATTTAACCCCCCCCCCTTACCCAAGGATGCTTTGTACCAAGTTTAGTTAAATTTGGTCCATTGGTTCTTGAGAAGAAGTCGAAAATGTGAAAAGTTTACAGACGGACGGACAGACGGACGACGGACAAAATGTGATCAGAAAAGCCAACTTGAGCCTTCAGCTCAGGTGAGCTAAAAATGCATTATTCCCTATAGGAAAAATGTACACAACCATAGATAAATCTAACCTGATAACATAACAACCTTTCGAAATGCATTATATGCCTAAAAAGATTCACAAAACCATTGCTAAAGTCTACGATATATCATATTTCAGAAAAGTTCTTTGCCATAAAAAAAATATACAACCATGCACAAACCTTATGTTTACGTAATCATTGTCTAGTATTTTTTTTATTCATACAAAATTTTATTCACATAAAGTAAATGGGATCGGGCAGCAGGCAAAGCCAATTTTAGCCCTCTCCATACAAGGTCAAGATCAACACACAATACATTGTATATAGGTATGAAAATAAATAGACAAACATGGTAACAAAGAAATAAGAAAAAAAAGAGTAGAGAAAAAAATTACAATGTAGTACCGGTTAGTAAGTGTTGGCATAAGTAACATACATGACAGTGTCAAATAAAATATGTTAGGTAAAAAAAAAAAGTGCTACATGTGTACCATCAGATCTTTTTTCCACTGATAGTTTTCTTCCGCATAAATCCAGAACAGATGTCAAGGCCTAGCAGGTATTGATTACATGTTTTAAATCAAAATAGCCAGGTGTTTTTTAATTGGAGTAAAATTATACAATTTTGCTCTGAAAGTACTATCAGTCAAAGAAGGCAGATCATTGTAGGAAATGTGAACAAACCTACAAGAATATTTACATATGCACCTAAAATAAATTACTAGTAAATAAATTTTGGTTAGAAACGCCTGCAACATGTTTGAACACCAACAGTATAAATTCAACGTGTTGAACACGTTGCCTTATTTTGACATTGATCTCACTATGAGTTGTTTAAACAAAGGCTGAAATACGCCTTATTAATCAAACTATGTTATGTAGGGGGAAAATTTGCATGTCCATGCATTATACTTTCATGTAAATTTGTTGAATTTGACACATCGAGAAACATTAATTTGGAAAAAAAAAACAGTAATACACGCTAAACAAGAGGCCCATGGGCCACATCGCTCACATGAGAAGTTTTGACCATGTGATTCTTAACCAGATTTCCCCTTTGTAATACCTATTATGACCCCATCAAACCCCAAGGGTCTTAATTTGGACATTTCAAATTCCCTAATGTGACCCCGCCCAACCCCTGGGGGTCATGATTTGAACAATTTAGAATCAACACTACCCCAGGATGCTTCCACATAAGTTTCATCTTTTCTGGCCAAGTGGTTCTTGTAAAAAGATTTTTCCTATATATTTATACGTAAAACTTTGATTCCCGATTGTGGCCCCACCCATGATTTTAGCAATTTATAATCTGCACTACCCAAAAATACTTCCACATAAGTTTCATTTTTTTCTGGCCCAGTGGTTCTTGAGAAGAAGGTTTTTAAAGATTTTTTCCTGTATATTTCAATCTAAAACTTTGATCTCCGATTGTAGCCCACCCAACCCCCGGGAGGTCATGATTTAAACAATTTAAAATCTACACTACCCTAGGATGCTTCCATATACGTTTCAGCTTTTCTGGCCCAGTGGTTCTTGAGAAGATTTTTAAAGATTCTCCCTATATATTTCTATGTAAAACTTTGATTCCCGATTTTGGCCCCGTCCAACCCCGGGGGTCATGATATTAACAATTTAGAATCTACACCACCCATGGATGCTTCCACATAAGTTTCGACTTTCAAAAAGAAGAAGATTTCAAAAAGATTTTTCCTATATATTTTTATGCTAAACTTTGACTCCCTATTGTGGCCCCGCCCAGCCCCAGGGATCATGATTTGAACAATTTAGAATCTACACTACCCAAGGATGCTTCCACATAGGTTGCAGCTTTTCTGGCCCAGTGGTTCCTGAGAAGAAGATTTCTAAAGATTCTTCCTATATATTTCTATGTAAAATTTTAATTCCCGATTTTGGCCCCATCCAAACCCAAAAGGTCATGATTTTTACAATTTAGAATCTACACTACCCATGGATGCTTCCACATAAGTTTCGGTTTTCCTAGCCCAGTAGTTCTTAAGAAGAAGATTTTTAAAGATTTTTCCAATATATTTCTATGTAAAACTTTGATTCCCTATTGTGGCCCCGCCCAGCCCCGGGGGTCATGATTTGAACAATTTAGAATCTACACTACCCAAGAATGCTTCCACATAAGTTGCAGCTAATCTGGCCCAGTAGTTCTTCAGAAGAAGATTTAAAAAAAAGATTTGTCCTATATATTTCTATCTATAACTTTGATCTACACTACCAAAGAATGCTCCCACATAAGTTTTGGCTTTCCTGGCCCAGTAGTTCTTAAGAAGATGATTTTTAAAGATTTTCCTATATATTTCTATGTAAAACTTTGATTCCGGATTGTAGCCCCACCCACCCACCCCACCCCCACAACCCCCCCCCCCCCCCCCCCCCCCGGGGTCATGATTTAATCAATTTAGAACTTACACTACCCAAGGATACTTACACATAAGTTTCAGCTTTCCTGGCCCAGTGGTTCTTGAAAAGAAGATTTTTAAAAATTCTTCCTATATATTTCTATGTAAAACTTTAATTCCCGATTGTGGCCCTGTCCAACCCCCGGGGATCATAATTTGAACAATTTAGAATTTACACTACCCAAGGATGCTTCCCCATAAGTTTCAGCTTTTCTGGCCCAGTGGTTCTTGAGAGGATTTTAAAAGATTTTTCCTGTATATTCCTATGCAAAACTTGGATTCCCCATTATGGCCCCGCCCAACCCCTGGGGGTAACGATTTTAACAATTTAGAATCTACACCACCCATGGATGCTTCCACATAAATTTCAGCTTTTCTGGTCCAGTGGTTCTTGAGAAGAAGATTTTTTTTAATGACCCCACCCTATTTTTGTCTTTTCTTAATTATCTCCCCTTGGGAGAGGACCTGGCTCTTCATTTTAAGAATTCAAATTCCCCTTCACCCAAGGATGCTTTGTAACAATTTTGATCAAAATTGGCTCAGTGGTTCTTGAGAAGAAGTCGAAAATGTTAAAAGTTTACAGAAGGACAGACGGACAAAATGTGATCAGAAGCACGACCTCCATCATAGCAACAGTCAACATTGCTTTATGAATGTGATGTTGCCAGAATTTATGCACACAAGGATCGCTGTAATTTAAAACATTCAGTATCACTTAATAAACATTGCATGTAGCTGAGTGTAACATTGAAAATTTGCACCCCTCTAAAACCTTCTTCAGCCTTCACTGCACCTAGCTTGGTTTAAAATTGTTTTTGGTGTGAAATTTTTAAATGTTGCGTTCAACTAAATGCAATATTTATACATGTATAATGTAAACACACACAAATTGTACATACAGACCACACAGGGATCATGATTTGAACAATTTAGAATCTACACTACCCAAGGATGCTTCCAGATAGGTTGCAGCTTTTCTGGCCCAGTGGTTCCTGAGAAGAAGATTTCTAAAGATTCTTCCTATATATTTCTATGTAAAATTTTAATTCCCGATTTTGGCCCCATCCAAACCCCAAAGGTCATGATTTTTACAATTTAGAATCTACACTACCCATGGATGCTTCCACATAAGTTTCGGTTTTCCTGGCCCAGTAGTTCTTAAGAAGAAGATTTTTAAAGATTTTTCCAATATATTTCTATGTAAAACTTTGATTCCCTATTGTGGCCCCGCCCAGCCCCGGGGGTCATGATTTGAACAATTTAGAATCTACACTACCCAAGAATGCTTCCACATAAGTTGCAGCTAATCTGGCCCAGTAGTTCTTCAGAAGAAGATTTAAAAAAAAGATTTGTCCTATATATTTCTATCTATAACTTTGATCTACACTACCAAAGAATGCTCCCACATAAGTTTTGGCTTTCCTGGCCCAGTAGTTCTTAAAAAGATGATTTTTAAAGATTTTCCTATATATTTCTATGTAAAACTTTGATTCCGGATTGTAGCCCCACCCCCCCCCCCGGGGTCATGATTTAATCAATTTAGAACTTACACTACCCAAGGATACTTACACATAAGTTTCAGCTTTCCTGGCCCAGTGGTTCTTGAAAAGAAGATTTTTAAAAATTCTTCCTATATATTTCTATGTAAAACTTTAATTCCCGATTGTGGCCCTGTCCAACCCCCGGGGATCATAATTTGAACAATTTAGAATTTACACTACCCAAGGATGCTTCCCCATAAGTTTCAGCTTTTCTGGCCCAGTGGTTCTTGAGAGGATTTTAAAAGATTTTTCCTGTATATTCCTATGCAAAACTTGGATTCCCCATTATGGCCCCGCCCAACCCCTGGGGGTAACGATTTTAACAATTTAGAATCTACACCACCCATGGATGCTTCCACATAAATTTCAGCTTTTCTGGTCCAGTGGTTCTTGAGAAGAAGATTTTTTTTTAATGACCCCACCCTATTTTTGTCTTTTCTTAATTATCTCCCCTTGGGAGAGGACCTGGCTCTTCATTTTAAGAATTCAAATTCCCCTTCACCCAAGGATGCTTTGTAACAATTTTGATCAAAATTGGCTCAGTGGTTCTTGAGAAGAAGTCGAAAATGTTAAAAGTTTACAGAAGGACAGACGGACAAAATGTGATCAGAAGCACGACCTCCATCATAGCAACAGTCAACATTGCTTTATGAATGTGATGTTGCCAGAATTTATGCACACAAGGATCGCTGTAATTTAAAACATTCAGTATCACTTAATAAACATTGCATGTAGCTGAGTGTAACATTGAAAATTTGCACCCCTCTAAAACCTTCTTCAGCCTTCACTGCACCTAGCTTGGTTTAAAATTGTTTTTGGTGTGAAATTTTTAAATGTTAGTTCAACTAAATGCAATATTTATACATGTATAATGTAAACACACACAAATTGTACATACAGACCACACATAATGACATTAACTTCAGAACAACAGCACCTTAAAATTGCATTAATATGTCTCTAGAAATTAATGTAACCATGTCAGACTTAAAATGTGTAATCATTGTAAACTCAATGATTAAATAACAGTCAGACTGGTTGGTCCTGAAGTTATACATGTATGACCTTCCAGTCATGCTTATTCTGGACTAAAGAGCTTTCTTGTCTGTTAGAGTATTTTATGGATATTTCATATATTTCCTGATCAAAGCACTTGAGTCATTGGAGAAATTTGGCGAATTTCCTAAATGTGACTTGTTGTTATACCCAGTTTTTGATCCTCCTCTTCAATATTGATTTTTAATTTTATTATGCAATATTTAAGGCTCAATCTGCATCAGTCTGTCTTCTACAAAAGTAAAAACAAATCATTTAGATGAAATTCGTCATGATGTTTCTAGAAATGTACTTTATGTACAAACTCACTCTCCTTAATTATTTTAATTAATTGTTTCCTGCAGTTAAGTACAGATATAATTATGTTAATTGCAACCTTGTACAGATCAATTATCAAGTGTGCACTGATATACCAATTAAGTCCATCCTAATTTTTATCTCTTTTTGTACTCTGTACTTGAATATGTTTATAATTAACTAATTCATTCAAAATTATATAAAATCAGATCACTTTTGTAGCTTCAAGGTCTGGCGCAGGAGACATAAAAAAAGTAAAATAATTGCCATTCCGTATTACATAACAATCAGTTGATAAGGATGTAAATTTCATTGAAATCACTCTTTTTTATATAATTTCTCAATTGTTTCTCCTATAATTTAAACATAAGAGCTCTTCAGTTACTAAGGTATTCAATTTCACTATCTAAAATACATATCATTTTTTAAATGATACTCAGTTACTAAGGTATTCAATTTCACTATCTAAAATACATATCATTTTTTTAATGATACTTATTACAACTTAGGTAAAGTGTTAATTTCATGTAATATTCAAGATATCCATGTTGGGTAATATTTAATTTCTTAGGTATATTCATTTATACTATATTAACTATATATTAAAGGATACAAATTATAACTCAGGCAAAGTGTTAAATTTAAGTATTATTTAAAGTATCTTAATTGGGTTATATTGCATTTTAAAATGAGTGAGCTAAAAGTATTTGAATAGTATTTATAAAATAAAATATGTTCAAACTAACTTAAATATCTACGGATTAGGAGAAGGCTATAAGTTTTACATATCTTAAATTCAGTTTTATAAACGTGTACTAGAGTCTGTGCAAAATACAGATGATACAAAGCATACTTGTATATATGATCAAACATTCACAAGACAAACATATGCATTAATTAGATACTGGTGTTTTATTTTTCATAGCATAACACCCTTTTTTACGCTATACAACCATTCTGAAAAAGTGAACACAAACAAGAAACCCAGAACGCAATTAAATTTGGATCATGCTTTAATCCAGAGGCCATTAAATTGACAAATTTGAAAGAGGTACCATTTCTTATCATAACTGTACATTAAGCATGCTTTGGTTACTTAATACCTAGGCTAAAGGTAGAAAAGAGTAACAAAGAGAAAATGCATTTCCACTAACCCACTGAACCACTGACCCTGGGGCCACATATTTCAAAATTTTTAAAATTTGCCATTAATCATATTTTATCATAAATGGATTGATTTATTTTCAGACTATGTAATCAACACCCACGCCCCCTTACAAATATTTTTGAATCAGGGTCCTGAAATTAGCAATTTTGAAGAGGCACCTTTCTTCATCATAAATATGTACATTTACTTAGATCATTGTCATAATAAAACATGGAGCAAAGGAAAATATTTTCAAATAAATTCATACCATTCCCGACATATTCATTAAGGCCCTGCCCTAACACCAGAACCCCTGACCCAGGGGCCATGAAATTCACAAATCTGAAAGAGGCAACCTTTCTTATTATATCTACATGTATATACATGTACATAGCTTTTTGGTTTAAAACCCAGGATAAGAGGAGAGATTTCTAAAGATTTTATGCTTTTTCACTTTATAACCAATAAAGCCCCGTGGGAATCCGGGTTAAAATAGGTCCTCAGAACCCCCTTGCTTGTCGTAAAAAGTGACTAAATGGGGCGGTCCTTTGGATGAGACCTTATAAACCGAGGCCCCGTGTCACAGCAGGTGTGGCACGATAAAGATCCCTTCCTGCTCAAAGGCCGTAGGTACCGATTATAGGCCTAAATTTGCAGGCCTTCACCTGCAATGGTGACGTCTCCATATCAGTGAAATATTCTGGAGAGGGACGTTAAACAGTATACAATCAATCATAAAACCAATAAAGCCCTTATACTAGAACCTCTGACCTAGGGGTTCTGAAATTCACGATTTAGGATGAGGCATGCAGTCTTATTCAACATAACTATTTACTTGGTATTTATTTAATACCCAGGAGCAGAGAAAATTTTTTAAACCTGTTGAAGAATAAGTGTATTTCGTTATATACTATTAATCAATAGATCCCTACCCTAACCATAGAACCCCTGACCCAGTGCCCATGAAATTCATAATTTGGGAAGAGACATTTTTTCTCATCATAAATATATACTTAGTTGGTTTGTTAAATACCCAGGAGCATAGATTTTCAATCAATTGTTGTATTTTAATTTATAATCAATAGAGACCTGTCCTTACATCAGAAACCCCTAACCTGGGGGCTATGAAATTCACAAAGGCAAAAATGTGCAATTTATGGCACACAATTTTTTGTGCACTTTTGGGGAGAATTTCTCCATTTTCCAGCATTGGTCAATTAGATCCGTAATTTGAGACACATTCCTTAACCAATCTGTATTTATTATCCACCTCAAAACCCTTTATAGTTGTCTCTTCAGGTGATAAACTCACTGTCTGGAATGTTCGGAAATCCAACAGACAATTCATTTCAAACCAGTTAATGGCAAGTAGAGATGGCTATAAAGGGTTGGGGCTTGGATGAGATATACAGATTAGTTTAAGAACGTGTCTCCAGTTAGGAAGAAAAAGTAGCTATTTGCAATATGCAGAAAAGTGGAGATATTCTCCCCAAATGGGCGTAAAGAAATTTCACATTTTTTGCATAACAGGATCTGCAGCGTTATAGTAAAAGACAAATACAGAAAACCATAAGGTTAGAGTTCTGCAGCTAGAAGATTTTTAAAAATTGTTTACAGACAGGTTGACAGACAGCTAAACTTAGTTGGACTAATACATGATGGACACCTTACTTGGACTAATGATAAGGAGAAAAAAAATTACAATAACTGGCCAAGATGTTCTCCAACTATTGTCAATATTCCAATTAAGAGACCAAAGGGCCTTATAGGTCACCTGAGAATCATGCACCCACTTTCAACTGATTAAATTTGGTTCATGATTTAAGCTAGATGTTATGCCATTCACATTCTTTGAAATGGCACCATTGCTAATCATAACTATACAATAAGCAATTGCTTAGTTTTGTTACTTAATACCCATAGGCAGGGTAGGGGAACAAAAAATGCATTTCAACTAATCAGTAACATTCAGCAATAATCAGTAGTGCCCCTATAACACATGAACCGCTGACCCTAGATCAACACATTGCACAATTTTTGAAAAGGCACCTTTGCTTATCAAAAATGCTTTATTGATACCAAAGATCAGATTATGAACAATTCATTTCCAGTATATAAGAAGAGACCTCTTCTAGTCTTCCCAGGGGCCTCGAAATTCATCAATCTAGAAGAAGGGCCCTAGCGCATCATAATTATATAGGTAGTTTATCTGCTAATAAACCAGGAGCAGAGAAGAATATTTTCAAAGATTTAGTGTAGATTTTCACTACATGTGTATATAATTAATCAATACAACCCTGACCTACACCAGAACTCCTAAACCTGGGGCCATAAAATTTACAATTTTGGTAGAAGCAGTCTTGCTTATCATGACTATGTACTTAATTTGTTTATTTAATACCAAGGATAAGAGAAGAAGATTTTCAAGGAATCAATGCATTTTCATTATATAATCAATAGAGCCTGCCCTAACACCAGGACCCTTGACCCTGGGGCCATAAAATTCACAATTTTGGGGAAGGCAGTAGTACTCATCATAACTATGTACTTAATTAGTTTATTCAATACCTACCTAGGAGCAGAGAAGAAAAGTTTCAAAGAACTAGTGCTAATTGTAACGGGGACCGTTACAGATGTTCCCCAAACGCTCCCCAACTCCCTTTTGATGCCATATTCCCTGTAAGCTTCATTAAATAAGACAAACTCTATGCATCTGAGATTTTAACAACATTTACAAAGAAGTGTACAAAAATCATTTAAACTTTAGCATTGCACGCGTGCACATGTGAATGAATTTGCGTCATGACCATATCATCTTGTCTACACAATCTATATTTTTAATACACTGAATATTAAAGTATTTAATCCAGAATTATTTAAAAAATACGCTCATTCAAGTGTATGTTTGATTTTACTCATTTCACGTGCAGGCACGTGCATACATGAGCATGGTGACCATACCTTCTTGTAGAAATCCATTATATCTATCTATGTTCCAAATCCCATCCTGTTTGGTTAAAAACCAAGGGAGTTATAGCTGTTTAAAGTTTCAGCCAATCAGATTGCAGCACATGTACACGCACGTGTTTGCCTGTGCATGGTGACCATACCTACTTGCAGAAGTCCATTATATCTATCTATGTTCCAAATCCCATCCTGTTTGGTTAAAAACCAAGGGAGTTATAGCTGTTTAAAGTTTCAGCCAATCAGATTGCAGCGCACGTGCATGCACGTGTTTTCATGATAATTGCTTTATTTCATGTTGTAGAATATCCTAATGCATGGCTATGTTCAAAATTTCAAAGGATTTCGTCAAAAAACAAGAAAGATATTGAGACTTTAGTTGCAGCCAATCAGAGCGAAGTGCACGTGCATGCGCGTGAGATCTTGCTATTTTCACCATGTCGTCATGTCTATACTACTAATATTTCCTCACATTATGAGTTTCAAAGCATTTCATCTAAAAATAGAAAAGTTGTGGCTATATCTATTATATTGGTCATTTCACGTGTTGCACGTGCACGCTCTTGCAAGCACGTGCGCGCAAAATGACCTTGATTCCGCAAATCTACATAACATGTCTACTAACCCTAAAAAGGTTTTACCTACATAGGACGAACAGTTTACATTATCATTCCCGGACAAAAAAGTTCCAGGAAGAAGAAGAAGAAGAAGAAGAAGAAGAAAAATAATAATAATAATAATAATAATAATAAGAAACAGAGTAAAAACAATATGTTCCCCAACTTCGTTTGGGGAACATAATTAATGTATTTTCACTATATAATCAATAGAGCCCCACCCTAGCACCAGAACCCCTGACCCTGGGGCCATAAAATTCACTATTTTGGTAGAGGCAGTCTTGCTAATCATGACTACGCACTTAGTTGGTTTATTTAATACACGTACCTAAGAGAAGAGAAGATTCTTAAAGAAACAAGAGATGTTTGTAAAACACTTATGCCCCCTCCCCCAAATTGGAATTTTTCCAAGTCCAAGGGGCAAAACTCTGTCAAAAATGACCTAGAAATTAATGTGATATATCTGTATACAAAATTTCATTTCAATATGTGCAACGGTTGCAAAGAAAATGAACGGAAGTCCAAGGGGCATAACTCTGTTTAAAATAGTGCGATCGTACCAAAAACATAACTTGACCTAGATATTCATCTGATAAATCCGCATAGTAGATTTCATCTCAGCATGTGCAACGGTTGCAAAGAAAATGAACAGAAACTGCAAATAATTGAAATTTTACTAAGTCCAAGGGGCATAACTCTGTCAAAAATGGCGCGATCATACTTAGAACAAACCTTGACCTAGATATTTATCTGATATATCTGTATACAAAATTACATTTCAGTATGTGCAACGGATGCAAAGAAAATGAACGGAAACTGCAAATAATTGAAATTTTTCTAAGTCCAAGGGGCATAACTCTGTTAAAAATTGTGTGATCGTACCCAAAACAGAACTTGACCTAGATATTGATCTGATAAATCTGTATACTAAATTTCATTTCAGTATGTGCAACGGTTGCAAAGAAAATGAATGGAAACCGCAAATAATTGGAATTTTTCTAAGTCCAATGAGCATAACTCTGTCAAAAATGGCGCGATCATACCAAAAACAAAACTTGATCTAGATATTCATGTGATATATCTGCATACTAAATTTCATCTAAATATGTGCAACGGTTGTAAAGAACATGAACGGAAACTGCAAATAATTGAATTTTTTCTAAGTCCAAGGGGCATTACTCTGTCAAAAATGGCGCGATCGTACCCGAAACAACAGTTGACCTAGATATTTATCTGATATATCTGTATACCAAATTTCATTTCAGAAAATGAATGGAAACTAAATGGACCGACAGACCGACGGACCGACAGACAGCAGCAAAGCAATATGTCCTCCCTTCTTCGAAGGGGGGCATAAAAATGCATTCTCAGAATATAATCTATATAGCCACGTCCTAGCACTTGAAATCCTGACACTGGGGCCATAAATTTCACAATTTTGGTAGTGCACTCATTGCTCATTACATTCATGCCAACAGTTTGACTGCTTGGTGTCATGAAATAAAGAGGAAGAATTTTAAAGATTTCATTAGTTTTTGTAGTTTTTGCCCCACCCCTAAGGCCCCAGGGGTGCAGGGATAAAAAATTCACAATTTTTCTTCCCCTTTACCCATATACACTGTATACCAAATTTGGTTTAAATTGGTTCAGTGGTTTCAGAGAAGAAGCATGAAAATGTTTAAATGTAAACACACGACACACTACGATGGACAAAAACAGATAATGTAAGATTCTGTAAAATTTTTACAATTATTGTGTAAGAAAATTTTTTGCAAGGATTCAATTTTGGCATCATTAGCATGCATTGTGAGATAGCAAAAATTTAATATCACTAAAATTAATTTTTAATGGGTTTTTCAGTGATTTTTTTAAGATCTCAACAAATCTGCATTATTTCTTAGTTATTGCTCCTTGGTATTGTTTGGTCATTCATCTGAAAAGAATTTGAATACCCTTTACACTAGGATTCCCTGTGCCAAGTTTGGTAAAAATTGGACTGTTGTTCTGGAGAAGAGGTTTAAATTCTGAAAAGTTTACAACAATGGCACACCGCAACAACAGAGAGCATAAAAATTTTGATCAGGGAAGTTCAAATTAATCTATCCTTCATATTTAATCAAGTATCACAATATTTACCTATTTTTCCATTTTCCTTCATGAGTTGACCATTCTCTTCTACTGTTTCTAAAATACATGTATTTTATTAATTAAGAATGTGTAAGAAAATCTAGCATTAAGTTTGAAATCTTATGAGTTAATCATTAATTCTTAAAAAATTAAGGAAGGTTACTATAATTCTTGCTGATACAAATGCTAACTAGTAACCAATATGAAATAGGAAATGATGCATTACAGTGCAATTTCGATGAACGGGGTGGGAAAGCTGGTGCCTATTGGATACTTAGTGAAATAACTTAGGAAGGAGAGGGGGATATGAGAATCTGTGTGAAATAAATACTCGAATTAATATAAATGCATGTCATAATTTTACCTTTTTCAGTAAGGCATTGCTCTTTAGATTTAGCTTGACGTCTCTTCAGTAAAAAAATTGCAACAGCGGTTCCAACTACCAGAAGGATTCCAATTGTAATAGTGATTTCAATAATAAGTTCCAAGTTTATATCTTTAACATTTTCCATATCTGACCTATAAATGAAGGGAACAAAAGAGCAAACAAATTAAATCATTTTAATCATAACTATTAATTGATGCTTATAATTAATGTTCTTGACTTTCAGTTGATATTTTAATATCAAATAATTGAATAAGGGCCTGAGGTTCAAATGAAAAAAATGGCTACACAAAAATGTTTTTTTTTAAATATATATGAATAAAGTCATAAATATCATTAAAAGATTTTTTATACACTATATTATTTTATCATAATGAAATAAATGAATCAAAGTGTCTGCAGATAAATTTTCTATGATTGATGATGATTATAATAGATAACAGGTTTAGATACCAAAGGAAGGATAACTCTTTGAATGATGAAACATTTAAATGGAACATAGTGTCTAAAAGAGTTATCTTTCTTTGCATACAAGAGAATATTACATCAAAGCGTACAGGGGAATTTATTAGTGTGTCAATACATTTTTTCCTAGCATTGATAAAAATAAACAAAAGGACTCGGAACAAGTACAAAAGTGACACTTGTTAATTATATAACTCACTCTTCAACCATGGACATATTTTCAGTCGGTACATTTGTATCAGAGGTAGGGACAGACGCTGCTGTAGTTGGATTCTGTACTGTGGATTTCTTTGTCAGATCATAGCAACCAGGGTCTGAAAAAAAAGATCATGATTATAATTTTGTTTATATCATTCATATAGGTTGTTACGAAATTCGTTTCGTCACTTTTATATATTTCATTGATCACTCGCAGCGTATGCAGTTGTTATCAGCATATTGATATGTACATGATTGTTTGTTATTAAATAATTAATAGCGAGCGCAGCGAGCGTCGCAAAGCGACGCTCGCGAAGCGAGCTCAATAGACTAACGTGTATGAACAGAGGAAATTCGGATTGAAATCCGTACATACGTCAGCCAAATTTCTCTGTGCAACATTCCCAGAATTCCTGCACTACCCAATGTCCTTTGCGCGAATAAGTCAAAAATAGTAAAAAAATGAAAGGAACATTGTTTCTTACCGAAATCTTAACGAAATGATTTAGCCTTAGGCCCTACCTTATTAAAAAAAAAATACCCCCATGCCACAACACCGGCCTTCACCTTGCCCTTCGGAAATGATACAAATGACGTCACCGGAAACTTACGAATTTTGACGAAGTTATGTCGGTTGCTTCCGTGAAACTCGGAAAACATGTTGCGGTGCATAGCAACAACTTACTTGAAAAGAACGATTAAATGCAATCTCTTTTCCATAAAACTAGCGTTTGCGTCCTAAGTCAACAGAGCTTTTCATCTGACGTCATACTTTCGTCACTTCAACGGTTCGGGTATTTCCAATTTTGTCGGAAACTTCCGAGAAGTTTGGAATCTCGATCCCGATGCTTGGGAAATGATTTCTTTTTATAGTTTTGTTTTATTCTTTTTGCTTTCTTTTTCTTGAATGATAGACAGTACATGTGTAAGTTTTTGATAGTAAATAAACTGCGCTCGTCCCAACGGTCACACCGTAAAACATATTAAAAAGTTGTAAAAGAAATAAGTTATATGCTGTCAATCATATAATATTGTTTTGGAATCGGGTTCACTGTATTTCGACCCGGTCTCGATCTCGATAGCATGTTTGAAGTCAATTATCACATTTCGTCTTTGAACATTGTATTGTCATTGTTTAAATCAACTTAATAACGTAATAGCTACTTGTACTTATCGTATTTTGGTAGATAAAATCCCATTTTGTATGGTTAGTAATGATTTTCTATTAGAAAACTTCTCTGCGTGCACTTTCCCTGATTTGTTTATACCGGAAGTGGCGTAGGGTCATTCCGGGTCAGCGATTGGCTAATTGAGGTTACCAGTGGGTACAGTAAAGGTATACAAGTTTAGCTTTTGAAAAAAGCTTAGATAGTCAGCCACTGGATTTTTATTCCTTGGTGAAACATTTTACAGCGGTACAAAACATTTATATTGGTCATTTTTAATACCAGTATTTTCAATAGACCCAATATTTAACAAGAGTTAGTTCTTGTTGGCCGCCACATTGGGGTTTAACATGCTCCTATTATATCAGAATGTATCCAACTGTAACTTTTATACTGGCAATGATGTAGGCATGTTACAGCAGGTGTGGCACGATAAAGATCCCTCCCTACTCAATGGCCCTGAGTGCCT
This sequence comes from Saccostrea cuccullata, assembly GCF_032062105.1. Lineage (NCBI taxonomy): Eukaryota > Metazoa > Mollusca > Bivalvia > Ostreida > Ostreidae > Saccostrea > Saccostrea cuccullata. The sequence goes on from NW_026937660.1 coordinate 38,296, forward strand.
AGCATAATCCTAAATTTGCAGCCCTTCACTGGCAATCAGTGAAATATTCTGGAGAGGGGCATTAAAAAGTATACAATCAATCAATCTTTCTATATATTGTGTACCCTTGAGAAAACTTCACATTGGTTTTTTGAACGATAAGTACTAGGGCTTTTATACCTTATACATGTAATCCTTTTGAAAAGACTTACATTGGATACCAAGCATTTTGAATTTTGACTCTGACTATGACCTTTAAATTTAACCTACTTTTAAAAACCAATCCTTGATTATAACCTTAAAGGGTTAAGGCTAGTGCTCCCAATTATTTTACACATTAAATCCCTGTTACAAGATCTTTCATTTCATACCGAGAATTTTGACCCTTTTACCATGACTTTTAACCTACTTTATATTTTTTTAACCTGAACGTTTAAGACTTCCATACTGTACATAGTTTCTTGTGTGGCATGAGTTTTTTGGATATCAATTACCTTGACATTTTGACCTTGGACACTTTTATACTTATTGAAATAAATACTTCAACAATGAACTACTTCTCAAATTTCACAATTGTTTTCTAGTAAGATTACATATTTTTGGTACCAATTAATTTAATTTGCATTTAAGAAAAATTTATTTTGGGATTTTGCCATACAAGGGGCATCAGTGTTTCACAAACACATCTTGTTTCTCACTTAAATGTAACTAAAAACAATGTGGTCGATGTCAGAAATCTTGAAAAGAAAGAATCAATTTTAGTGTCAATACTTGTGTTTATTCAAGTAATAAACAAAACAGAAACAAACATGAGTAAAAAAAATTGAACAATGTCTATTCTACTATCAGTTAATCTGTTGGTTAACAATTTAAACAACATGTACAAAAAGTATATGAGTTACCTGAGTTTTACAGATTTTAAAAGTTCAGTTGAAATGTACTTATATAATATAAATGTATAAAAAGGAATGCAAGTTATCACAATGTTTGACTAAAAAAATTTTAGTAAACAGTAGCAATGAAATGATCAATATCTTGTAAATACTGTAAGAAAACCACCTCTTTGAATGTATTAGGCAATGCATATAAAAACAGGCAATATATAAAATATCAAAAACATATAGCACCCTCTTGTACACATAAAAAATTTGCTAACTAGTCTTATGGCTTTTTTCTAAAAAAAAAAAAAAAAAACTACATCAAAAAATGGACAAACTGGCTATGTTGTGAAAAAAAATATTTACACAAGATGCATTCAGAAATTCACTATTAAACAAATAAGGAATTAATTTAAAAAAAAAAGGAAAAAACATCTGGTATGTTAACTGATTAATATCAACTGCATATACAATCCTAAAGTATGAGAATTGTGAACAGTAAATTTTTCATTTTTTAACATTTTATGCATCTTTATTTAATAACACAAAAACTGTTATAAAAGATACTAAATAAAAAGTTTCGAAACAGAAATGAACAACTATGCTAAAAATATATATACAAAAGAAGAAGAAAAAAAAAACTCAGAAGCAATCATTAACCAGTAATGAACTTATAATATGAAGCTTTAAAGTTACATCATATTTAATAACCACTCTTTTACAAGTAATAATGTCAAGTAGCATTATGGGTTTTTTTTTTTTTGTTTTAAAATGATTTTAAAAAGTTGTAAAACTTTTGATGCTTTGTAATATTCTTATTGATAGCTAAAAATTTCACATCACAGTTTGAAGTTGCTTAAAAGTCTCATTTTTGTTGTTTTAGTCTGAGTTAAAGTTCCTGTACTTCAATTATCTCAAGTCCCATGGTAAAACCTGCATACATTGATTTTATTCTCAAAATCAATCATGTTTCAATAAGTCACCAGAAGCAGGAAGGGCAATCTCTTAAGGAGCACTTGTTTTACTGCAGTTTTAAAACTTCTTAATGGTTGTAATTTTGTTACTGTTGAAAGCGAATTTTACTCTTATTGGCATTGCAGATTTAAGGCTGCACAAGGTCTCATCTTTGTTGCTCAAGTCTGACTTGAAGTTCATTGATTCCAATAGTTGTATTAGTCCGTCAGTAAATACTGTAAAAACGTTCATTTTGTTCTCACAATTAATGAGAACCTTCAGAATGCCAGCATACCCTGCCGAGTTCACAGTATATTGAATTGCGCAATTCGGACACCGGAAATCCTCTCCTACCTTTTTTTTGCAGCACTTTGGGATGAGGCAGCACCTATAATATATATTGTTCAAAAATAATTCAGAAGGGAAATATAAATAATTCATGATTATCTTAAAATTCTTGTGCCAGTTTTAAATTAATTTCATTTAACTATAATTCAATATTATTTTGGCTATATATACAAATAGTGTGCTTTTGATAATTTATTTATATAGTGTTTCAGGCACTAATTTATTAATGAAATCAAAACCTTGTATACAAACTTATAAGAAGAGGCCCATGTGTCAAATCACTCACTTGAATTGCTTTGTTTATGCTATTTTTTACATTTTCTTCTTCATATAATTATTGTGACTTTTACCTCATGAGTCAATGACTGCCAAATTTGTATAATTTAAAATATATACTACCCCTGGGTGCTTTCACATATCATATAAGTTTCAGCTATACTGGCCTATCAGTTCCTGAAAATTTTAGAAGTTTTTCCTAAAGATTTCTATGTAAAACTTGGATTACAAATTATGGCCCCACCCTAGTCCTGGGATTGTGAATTAAACAATGTAGAAATAATGCTCCCCTAGGGTTCTTTCACAAAAGTTTTAGTTTTTCATTACAAATTATGGCCCCACCCTAGTCCTGGGATTGTGAATTAAACAATGTAGAAATAATGCTCCCCTAGGGTTCTTTCACAAAAGTTTTAGTTTTTCTGACCCAGTGTTTTACAAGAATAAGATATTAATGAATTTGCCTATTTACATTTCTATGTAAAAACTTGTTTCCAAAAGTGGCCCAACTAAACTCTCTGAGGTCATGATTTAGATTTTACACTTCCCCAAGATGCTTAAAAACAACACACTATATTTGTATTTTTTGATTATTTCCTCTTATGAAATTACTTGGCAATTCAGACAAACATGATGTGATTAGAAAACCTTTGCCTTTGGTGAGCTAAAAAAACACATTAACATTATTACCTGTAAGTGAAGAGGCTTTCAATTCCAATTATGGTTCCAGTTGGCATAACTGCACTCTCCTCTTCACTATCTTGGTCGTCATCAGATATCTCAGCAAACGAAGGAATGAACTAAAATTCAATTATTTCCATTACCAGTATATCATATGAGAAAAATATGAAATGAAATGTATGATCAAATTGATAAAACTTACAAACCATGAAAAGTAAACACATTTTATACAGAATATAAATTGAAATCTTACAACATATAAAAAAAACAGAAATAAAACTATTTTTTGAAAACTATTTTGAAAAAATTGAAAGAAAGCTAAAGAAAAAATATTAGTTTGCAATTTACCTCTACTGCTGATTGAGATGACCTGTTGGAGAGAACAGGTTTTTGTGCCTTTGTTTTCATGTCAAAGGTTTGTGTTGTCGTAAAATTATGAAGGGCGACATAACAGCCTTGCTTTACTGGTGTATCTGCAAATTCCCTCCATAAGGCTACGTTAACAACTCCACTTCCATCTTTGACCTTTAGTCTCTTAAAAGGGACTTCTTCTCTAGTGTTGCGTAGTCTCTTAGTGGTAGGTGCACATGCCTAAAGGCAAAGTAAATATAAATTAATATATGCTTATTTATCATTAAGGGAAAGAAAGATTAAATTTAAATGTTAAGAAACCCATATAAAGATTAAATTTAAATGTTAAGAAACCCATATAAAAATTTATATATAAGAAATATTACATCTTGTTATGGCTATGATACATACAAGGACAACTTTCCCTTTGATAGAGACTGTAGTTCTATGAGGGGATGTTGCTGCACTCAATATAGGCATGCAGTCTGGTTTCTTTGTTGCTTCTTCTAAGACCTCTTTGGGGACTGTTACCATTTCTTTGTTGGTAGTGAACACATTGGAAACCTGAGTTACAACCAGAGATCTACACAATAAAGAACAAAATAATATTACTGTACATGTTATAATTTTATAAAAATAATTCATTAATTCTAGTCCTTAATTTAGCCAAGTTATTAAACTATGTGACCTTTTCCACATAAATTCTTACAACTTAGATTCTTACAAATTGTGCCCATTTTCTCAATTAATATTACAGTTTTAGTAAGACTTCAAAAATTCTTTAGAAAGATTTTTTTTTAAAAGGGTCACTGATGCTCATTTAAAAAATAAAATCAGGAAATATTTACCCATCTTCCTTCTTAACAAAATCCGTCAGGATGAGTACTTCTCCTTCCTTAAATAACGGAAATTTTGATGCGTCATACAAATGCACCTCTGTGTGACTTGTAGAGTCGGCAATTTTGGCGGTCACCATTTGACTCGCTCCCTTCTTCTTTGAGGTGTATGATGTTGGAGCCGAAACTTCCAACACTTTAACAGTCAGAAATGACTTAAGGGTGTGTTCTCCTTGCAGATTTTTTACGCCTTGTAGTGTTGAAACATCTGTAAAGCAAGAAAAGAAATATTAGTCATTAGAGTATAAAATACAAGAATCCGAGGAGCATAAACTGAGTGGCAATAGTTTGTATTAGTGATTTAAATTCAACTTACCAAATAAATTAATAAGAAGATGGAAATGCTGTGTGTAATATTTGAATTAATGAATAAGGTAACTAAGTACAATCTCCAACAGCAAAATTTTTATTATTTGGGTATTTGAGAGGCAAACATGATGAAAATTTTAAATACAAACTAATTTTGACTTTGGTTTTTATTTGTAATATAGCATTTCTAAACTCATATAATTTGTTCATGGTTCATTTTTTTTCCTGTGCAATCTTACATACTCTTCAATAACACTTTGATCAGCAGTTATTTTATGTAAAGCCAAGCTTAATAATTGTACATTTTCTAATGTTCTAACTCTACTTAGAGCAACATAAGCTTGGCCGTGCTGAAATAACGAGTTGTTTAAAGATATTGCTGCTTTATGCAAGGATAACCCTTGCACCTTATGTACTGTTGCTGCCCAACATGGCATTAATGGAAATGTTTCTCTAATAATATAGCGACCATGACTTAAAAATTCTTGCCTGTACATAAACAGAGTTACAGAACCATTGCTATTGGATACAGTAAGTGGAATCTTTTCAGAGTTGTCAAACTTTACATTTAAACTGTTAACATTTGTTTCATTTTCATTTACTGATACACTAGAAATTACTCCACGAGCACCATTTATTAATCCATATTTGACACATAAATTTCTCAGCAACATAATTTTTGTACCAATAGATACCACCAGAACAGATGGTAGTCCACCTGCATCTCTGTCATCTTCTGGTATTAAGTCTTCATCAACATCTCCATTTACATTAATATCATTATCTGAGAAATAATGTTTAGCACATATGCTGTAATGCGTTTCATTTATATTGCTTTGAATTGCACAATTATGATTTTGAACTTGTTTTCTTGTAGCATAAATGTACAAAATGTTTGGATTTGGCTGATTATGCTCATAAATTCTGCTTTTTAAGATATCAACATCATCAGAAGTCATTTGACCAATGCGCACACGATTTAATAACTGTGCATAATCAGAGTCTTCTGACTGTCTCATATTTTGTTGCAAAAAAAAGGGTTTAAATAAAGGCCAAAGAATTTGATGTTTGAAAGTAAATTCTCCTCGTACTGGACGTAGCTGAAAAAAGTCTCCAACTACTATGATATTTAAACCTCCAAAAGGCTGATCATTATTTTGAATTGTTTGTAAACGGTCATGAATAAGCTCAAACATTTGTGAACTAACCATGCTTATTTCATCAATGATAACTGTATGCTTACTTTTTAATTCAGTACGCATTTTCTTCAATACTGTAGCAGACAACTGACTATTATTGAAATGGTAACCGTGTTGAACAGGTAATTTCAAAGCTGAGTGAATTGTTTGACCATTTATATTATGAGCTGCCACACCTGTAGGAGCAAGAATTAAAACAGGATCATGCCCAGAGAATGAAGCTGTACAAACCCTGAAATATTGTATAAGGAATTCAATCAAGTAACTTTTCCCCACACCAGCTCCTCCTGTTATGAACATCTGAAACTTTTGCCTCTTCAACATTGATTCTTTTATGTATTTAAATACATGGCATTGATCTCTAGTTAGCCGTTTAAATTTTTCAGCCAATGTATTATTATCAATGCATGTTGAAAGACAGTGCCATTGCATATCTGTGCTGTCTAGATCTAAACAATTATCTGCCTTGATTGTTGCATTTGAAAGATTTTGTTCTGAAATTAAATTAGGAATACTCTCTGAATCTTCAAAATCTTCATGTAATGATATAGGTTCAGTATCATTTTCACAGGTATTTGGAGCCATCATATCAAATTCAATGTTTGACAAATGAATAGATTGAATTATTGAATCTAATTCTGGCATTTGAAACCCAATCTGTATTGCTTCATTATCAAAAAATCTGTATTTATTTAGAAAAGCATCTTTAACACAAGAATAAGGCTCTAAAAGTTCTTGTGCATTTCTGTGGGGTAAAAACAAAAGTAAATAGCTGAAGTAATAATCATCACTACCACGTCTAGGTTTACAAGTTCTAACAACTGCTAGAACTGTGCGTCTTTGTATATAAATGTCTCCAGGAATGGGTAATTTGTAACTTTCAATTGTTTTAGCCAATTTTCGAACTACTTTAAACTGCCGACAAAATGAAAACAACGACAAAGAATTCAAGTGCATAGGTCGTGCATAATAGTAATCATAAATGTTGTTTTCAAAGATGTCTGTTGAATTTAATGGCAATTGATTTAAAACATTTTGTGGTTTCAATTTTTTAAATTGTTTCTCAGGAGTGTATGTAAGAACTTTTACAACTTCCCTAGAAAACCATGTCAACTGCAAATGTCCTATTCTATAAGCTGCTTCTTGAGCACTTAAAGTTCTATGCTTTAAAATACAAAAGCCAATTTTGCAAAGTTTTGACCTTAATGATGGTGAATTCACTGAGTCTTGAATGTTCCGCAGTGTCTCGGCTAATGCATTTTTTAAAGTATTTGGTTCTGATTTGCAAATATAACTACATACATAGTATGCTACACCAAATGGTCCATTTACCATTTGAATGTCCATGTTTGCTTGCCAGTGAAGTAAAATTATTGGATTGTATGCATTAACCATTGAATCTTCAGGACCTCTTTTAGTTTCATAGAATTTTTTACTTCCAGTAACATCTAGTCCTGTAATAAGGTGTGTTTTATTGCAAGGCTCATAAGGGAATGAAAATCTACAGGAGTTACCCCTTAAACATGTTGGCCTATGACTATGAATTTGATATTTCTTTACATATGAAGAAAGAATACTGCTCTCATTTCTAGGAATAGTTGTATGAATAACTTTGTCTATGTAATTTACCAATTCATTTTGAGATGAACTATTGAAAACAGATGGCACATTTTCTATCCAGAAGAAAATATGCAAATGTGGACTTCCTCTTGCTTGGAATTCAATGCGAGCAAAATAGTCAAGTACTTTACCAAGTGGCTGAGCAGGACCATTGACTACATGACGCAACAGTGCTCTCCATCGTCTTTCAAAATGTATTGCAGTTAAAAGGGGGTTATTTTGTACAGCTGACGGAAGTTGGTCAAGCGGTACATTTAAGGTACTTGCAAGCTCAGGCCAATGATAATCATTAGCAGAAAGTGTCATAAATAATGTTGGACAACCAATGTTTTTAATCATGGCTAACAAATTAAACAAAGTATCTTTCCAGTATGCCACAGTCCCCCTGATCTGTTTCATGAACATAAATGAGTTGTTATTTAAATCTGGGTTATTATTCAAAGACTGCAACTCGCTTAACTGTAATAAATTCTGTCCAGATGAATGTTTCCGTACCCTCATATAAATAGAAACAACCTCAAATAATTTTAATTTTTCAAAGGTATTCACTGAACTTAAGAGGTATGATACATTTGTCCTCCAACGGTCATCGGTATTATATAACCTTGCTTTATAATATTGTAATAAAGTTAACTTTTTCAGTCTCTGAAAGTTGTATCCACATTTTCCATAAGGAAACAAAGTTGGGAAGGCCATTTCCTCACCACTTTGCAACTTGAATATATCTTTGAGTGAAGAAGAAATGGGTAATTTATAAGAATTACCACTTAACCGTAAAACATCAGACATATTTATGTCTGGCATGTCATAATTTTGTTCTATAGTTCCTATTTCAGGTAAATCTGCTATGTCATATGGTATTTCATTTTCACACGCAGATAACGAGTCCAGTACATTCTCTACATCTAGGTCATTATACAGTGGATTATTGAGCATTAACCATCTTAATGCATATTCAACTTTACCAACATTTACAGATTTTGGAACTTGATTATTACTTGATGGAAATATTACAGCTAAATTTTGATTGTTCATGCAAGATTTCAATCCATGCAATACGTCAGTTACATTCAATGGCAAATGTATTACTAATCCTTTCATACCAAATTGACTCACTGGAAAAGCAGGCAACAACACTAATGAAAAAAAAGTGTTTAACTTTGAAATGCACCTCTTTTCAGATAGGGAGAGTCCTTTCAATTCTTTGGGTATTTGCCCAGCATCTAAATTATTGAGAACATAATCCAAGGGAGACATCTCTCCTCTCTTTAAGCATGTGTAACAAAATCTGCATAATGAACACCCCTCAGACACATTGAACTGCTCAAACACATCTTTAGAAATAACAACTTGATTTTTAAATAAGATTCGCTTACAAACAATACAACAATGTTCTGGTTTCATGTTTATCTGAGTAACAAACTTCTGACACCTATTGATTTGAGAAGTTACATTTTGATGGGAGGTCCTATCATGTTCTGTGATGGGGACTTGTTGTAAGTTGTCAATCAAAGTATTCAAGGGATGCTGGGGCATATGTACACGAAGTACATTATCTTTGGAAATATCAACATTGAAATATTCTTGATTTAATGAGTAACTATGATCACTTTGCAACATAGGTCTAGTTGGTTGTGTATTTCCCCTGGAGAAATTAAAATAATCATGGTCAAGCATTACATAATATTCTTCATCATAGTCAACATTTGTCATACATGGTTCTTTGCCCCTAAATATTTCCCCCTGTGATTTACCATTATTTTTTTGTGTCATACTATTAAATGGCATATTATTGAGGTCTCCTGATTTTGTGCAATTTTTCTTTCTTGACTTATTTAAATCAGTATTAAAAGTAGCTCTTCTTGGACAAGAGGATTGTTCTCTTTCTGTTTGAAATGCATTTACTGTTTGAACCCTAACTGATGATAACTCAAACGTTAAACCACTATACTCTGTTGCTAAATATCTTGATAAGGATTCCAAATCTATAAAAGTAAGTAATACAGCTGTACCATTGCTACATCTGGAACCATCTTGATTGCAGCTATGAGAATCAAACACAGAATACTCATTCGAAAGCTCATTGTGTGCCAATGCAATAGAATATTCAGAAAAAGTAGCAAGCACGCTTGAGCTCGATGAAAAAGCATCAGTAACACCCGTCGATAAATTTACAGAGCCAGAGGCAATATCACCCCTTTCCCCAACAACTCCATACCAAGATACTTCATTCACAGACACTTCAAAATCCACACCATGATTGAACAAGTTATGCAAGTAATGTGGTATCTCATTATGCTGCAAATTTCTGGGTAAAATGTTAAGATTTTGTACTGTTTCAACATATCTGTGATGTCCTTCTTGAACTATTTCATTTATGTTTGCACATGTCAAGTCATTAATTTCTGAATTAAATGAAAGGAAGCACAAAGCTACACACGCTATGACAGTACATTGTCTTCCAGCATATGCAAGGTCAAAATAAGGATATCCTTGGTGTAATGAACCTTGGAATGACCTCATGATTAAGCAAAAATTCCAAACACTTTATAGTACCCTTATTTTTTTCTCTGTAACAAACTTCAACAAATTTATGGAAGAAATGAGTAAAAATTACTTACCCCCTTCAGTGTCAACCTGAACAGCACTAGAGTCCGAAGACATCGCCATTTTGAAAAATGAAATCGCAGACTGACGGTAATCCCATGCACAGATTGATATAACTGAAATGAATGCAGCGACGCAGTTTCCTTATTTATACTCGGGTCGCGGACGTCGGTGAAGACACCCTAAGCTACAGCGTTAAGACAATGGGCGAGATGCCCATTTCACCGCATTTGTGTTTCTTTCTCTATTTCACTTCCTTGTTCTTAAGCATTCTATTCATATTTGAGCGCCAAATATACACAGTTAATAACAGACTAGAGGAGAAGGAGGGAGAAGTTGGGAGGATACGAAAGCCTCCAGATTATTATTTTAGAAGTACTCCCATCATTGGTAATCATTAAAGGGATGGCAGACCCTATGCAGACCAGATGGGTAATTATATTAGTCAAGTTATATTAAATTGAGACGCTGAGATATCCCTGTGGGAGACCCATAAGTAGAGTGGGAGACCCATCGACGGGAAAACTTATGGGAGAATTTATGGGAGTACAATTTATTATTAAAACTATATAGGTCTTACAGAATAGGCATAAATAAATTATATTAAACCAAGGAAAGTATATTTTAGTACAAGTAGCTAATTTTTATAATTATTTTGGGAGATTTAGATTTTACCTACGGGTTGTGGGAGTGACTTCACTTTATAAGAGACTGGTATATATATTGTATTGTGATTTTTATTATAACAATACTTACATTTAATTGTACATAGTGTAAATAAATTTTATTTGTTGAACTTTTATCCTGACTTAATTATTAATTTATAAGTTAACATACGAGAGTGGAAAGCCCACACAGTTGCCCCACTCTCTCCCGAGGTGGGAGGCGCAACACTGGTGTCAGAAGTGGGATCAAGTCCCTTTGATTGGGAAGAAATTTTCCACATTCTCGGTTAGCTTTATTAAATTCAAAATTTTACAATCATTGAAATTTCATAGTATACAATAAAAAAAATAAAAAAAAAAAAAAGTCACAGAAATGTCAGATTTAGAAGAGTCCGGGGAAGTCACTTTCAGACCCATAGGTCAGCAAATTTTCAGTCCCGCTGGATCCATTGCGGATAACGGGAAATTCCCTGCTCCCACAGAAGGTATCTCAGCAGCCATGTCTCCCATATCTGAAAATGCAAATGTGTCATTAGTTAAGGTTTTACAAGAGCAATTTTCTAGAGAATTTGCAAAAATGAATCAAAAGATAGGAGAGCAATTTGTAAGCATTAGGGAAGAAATTGATGGGAGGTTAGAGAATATGCAGGAAGAGATTTTTAAATTTAAACACGAATCCCAGAATTTATGGGAACGGGATCAAACAAGGGTAAAAGATGCCCACATAAATAATAGACCCCCGTATCAAATCCCATCACATTTAAGTAATGACAATGTTAGGGAAAATAGACACCCAAGTTCATATGACCAATATAGAGTGGGAGAAGAGAATGGGATAAATAGAGGGATGATAGGATCTCAATTCAATTTTACAGGTGACCTCCCAGAATTTAGTAGGAAAGATTCAAGGTCAGGGATGGGAGATTACCATCAGTTACCCAGTGTACCCAAATTAAACAGGTTTAGCACTCCCGATCACAATGGGAGTAGGAATGTGTTAACACCCACTAGGGATCCCCCGAGGGAAAGGGCTAAACCTAGGATATTTGATGGGAATGAAGATTTTGATGATTATCTCTCTCAGTTTGAGATAGTCGCAGACCTTAATAATTGGGATTACAAGACTAAATCTTTACAGTTAGCAGGTCATTTAGCTAAAGATGCATGTAGTTTGTTGGGAGAGTTGAGCCCAGGTCAGAGAAGGGATTTTAATACCCTGATAACAGCCTTGAAAAGACGCTTTGGGGCCACAGAAAGATCTGAAATGTTTAGGGCAAGATTGAAAACCCGGGTGAGGGGTCAAAATGAGAGCATCTCTGAGCTGGCCCAGGCAATAAAAAAAATAACCAGACAAGCCTATCCCAGCGCTGAGCCCAGTCTCACTGACGTATTAGCATTAGACCAATTTATAGACGCGTTACCAGATCCCGACATTAGGCTGCGCCTGAGGGAGGCCCGACCTAGGGATATAAATGAAGCCGAAACTCTAGCAATTAGGTTAGAAACTTATAGGTTGGCGGATACACAGAAGTGTGCAAAGTTTAACAATGTAAACGCCATAGATGCTAGTGGGAGTGGTAACACCCAAGATTCATTTAAATTGACCAAATTATTGGGGAGATTAAATGAAAACATAGAAAGGTTAGAAAAAACAACCAGAATACAGAATCCCAGTCCACCTTTTAAAAAAGGAAATTGGAAAAATTGGAATTAGAAAATTAACCAGGGTTGGAAAGCTCAAAAATCCGGTTATAATGGCCCAAATAATAAAAAAAAATGGGAATGGTTATTCTTGGGGAAATCAAAATGGTAGCACCCAAAATCAAGGTCCCAAAAAGGGAAATAACTCAAGTTCAGGGAAACAACAGGGAAACCTTCCCGTGTCGGCTTCGGGGGTCGGAAATCGACAAAATTTGGGGGAAGACCCACTCCATTAGAAGAGATTGAAATAAAACCCCAGGAAAATGAAACAAAGTTTCAGGAAATTGTAGGTGAAAATAAAAATGAATCAAATGTTAATGATACTCTTTTGACCTCAAATGAGGGAGATGGGAATGAAAAAGTTGAGAGGGATATGGGAGAGAAATCTGGCCCAAAAGAAACCCTTTCTCAAGCTACCAAAGTAATTGTTCATAATGCAAGCAAAATTGAATCAGGTATATTTGTTCCCACACAAATCAATGGGAAAGAATGCAGATTTTTAGTAGATTCTGGGGCAGATGTTACCATTATCAGTACCCAATTTTTAGAGAAATGTTTTGGAGGGAAATCACCTCCCTTAGAACCCTATGATGTGAAACCAGTCTCTGCTACAGGGGACCCAATACCAAATAGTGGGAAATGTGAAGTCCATTTTAAAATGGGGAAAAATGAAATCACCCACAAAGTGATAGTAGCTGATATTAGATACAACGGTATCTTAGGTTTAGACTTCATGACTGAACATTCATGTGATATCTTAGTACAAAAGATGTGTTTACGGGTTAAGGGTCAAGAGATCCCTTGTTTTAGATTTAGTAGTGATGAGGTAGATTGTACCTTTAGAGTTGCATTAATGGAGGACGTGAAAGTACCTCCCAACTCAGAGTTTATTGCCCATGGTAGAATTTTGGATTCTATTCCTAAATGGGATGAGGCTTTGGTAGAGCCAAATATAGAATTTATGGGTAAACATGAAGTGTTAGTGGCTAGGACACTTGTAAACCCCACATCTGGGATAATCCCATTAAAAGTCATGAATGTGTCAGATAGGGAAATTGAACTCCATAAAAATAGTCTTATGGGAGGAATGGAGAAAGTCTCTATGTTAAAAGATGATAGTTTAGCTATATCAGAAATCAGCTTAGAAGATACCCCCACTAAATTACCAGAACATTTGAAAAATCTGTATGAAGAGACATGTATTGGAATAACAGAAATTGAAAAAGAGCAATTAAAAGATTTACTTGTAGAGTATCAGGGTTGTTTCTCTAAAAATTCTGAGGATATGGGACTTACAAATATGGCAGAGCATAGAATAGATACTGGGAATAATAGACCCATTAAACAAGCCCCAAGGAGAATTCCTCTCGCCAAAATGCAAGATGTTAATAGGGAAATTAAAGAAATGTTAGCTAAGGGAGTGATTGAAGAATCAGATAGTCCCTGGAGCTCCCCTATAGTTCTAGTTAAAAAGAAAGATAACTCGATAAGGTTTTGTATAGACTTTAGAAAACTCAATGAGGTAACTATCAAGGATAGTCACCCTATTCCTAGGATAGAGTCAATATTAGATGCCCTTTCCGGATCAAAATACTATTCCACTATAGATTTGAAAAGTGGGTATTGGCAGGTTAAGGTAGCAGAGGAAGATAAACCTAAAACAGCATTCTCAATCCCGGGGGGTGGTCATTGGAATTTTACTGTCATGCCATTCGGTTTGTGCAACGCGGGGGCCACTTTCCAAAGATTGATGGAAAAAGTACTCTCTCATTTGTCGTGGGAAATTTGCATGGTATATCTTGATGACATTATTGTCTTAGCCCCTAATTTTTCCCAACACCTTAGGAACTTAGAAAAAGTGTTCAGTAGATTAAAGAAAGCAAACCTTAAAATCAACCCTAAAAAGTGCAAACTTTTACAGAGGAAAGTAGCATACTTAAGACATATTATCAGTGAACAGGGAATAAAGACTGACCCTGACAAAATTGATGCGGTCCAAGATTTGCCCACACCTAAAAATGTTAGGGATGTCCGTAGTTTTCTAGGTATTTGTTCCTATTATCGGAAATTTGTTCAAGGGTTTTCTGTAATAGCTAAGCCCTTGCACAAATTAACAGAAAAATCCCAAAAGTTTGTATGGGACTCAGACTGTCAAGAAGCCTTTGACAAGTTGAAAAGAGCTTTAACCAGCAGCCCAATACTTTCTTATCCCAAGAAAGAGGGACAATATGTGATAGATACAGATGCCTCAAACACTGGCATGGGATCTGTACTATCCCAAATCCAGGATGGGGAAGAAAAAGTCATAAGTTACTATAGTAAGCTATTCAATACGGCTGAACGCCGATACTGTGTGACTAGACGGGAATTGTTAGCTATTATTCAGTCCATCAAACACTTTCACCATTATCTTTATGGGCAAGTATTTAAAATAAGAACAGACCATGGTTCATTACGATGGCTTCTGAAATTTAAGAATCCCGAAGGTCAAATAGCCCGTTGGCTAGAAACATTAGCTTCTTACCAATTTGAAATAGAACACAGGCCAGGTCGCTTGCATGGGAACGCAGATGCTTTATCCCGCAGACCTTGTGCTGATGTGGAGTGTACATACTGTGCTAAAGCAGAGGTAAAATACCTACCTGAAGAATCTACACAAAAGTGTTCAGTTATTGAAACTAGGTCGAAACAAAAGGCACCTGAAAATAAAGAAAGATTAATTAGCACAGAAAATTTTGATGTGGGAAAATATCAAAATGAAGACCCAGATTTAAAGCATGTTATTAAGTGGGTACAAGATGGAACTCAACCCAGTTGGGAAGATATATCCCATTTAAGTGAGACTTGTAAATTTTATTGGGTTCGATTCGAGTCTTTAGAGTACAGACACAATACCTTGTACTATGTCCATGATGGGTTAGAAAGAAATTATTGTATAGTGATCCCAAAAGCTTTAGTGGGAGAAGTTTTGACCCTATTACACAATAGTACTACAGGAGGTCACTTAGGTATTAAGAAAACCCTATCTAAAGTAAGGGAAAGATATTTTTGGTACCAAATGAGTACTGATACAAAACATTGATGTGTTACATGTGACACTTGTGAGTCTAGAAAATCCCCTAATAGGAGGATGAGAGCCCCACTTCAAAAATATGTGGTTGGTGCTCCTTTAGAGAGGGTAGCAATTGACGTTATGGGACCATTGCCCAAATCCAATAAGGGAAATCTCTACATCTTAGTTATGGGCGATTATTTTACAAAATGGGTGGATGCGGTACCCATACGTAATCAGAAAGCTGTCACAGTCGCTCAAAAGTTAATTGATAGAATAGTTAGTATTTTTGGAACACCCATGCAAATCCACAGTGATCAGGGAAGATCATTCGAGTCAGATGTATTTAGGGAAATGTGTAGGATTTTAGGCATCGAGAAAACCCGAACCTCACCATATAGACCTCAGTCAGATGGGTTGGTAGAGCGGGCAAACAGAACAATAGAAAATATGTTAGCATCATTTGTTTCTCAAAATCAGAAAGATTGGGACGAACATTTACCCTTGCTCATGTTAGCTTATAGGTCAGCCCAGCACGAGTCAACTGGCGTAAGTCCATGTGAGATGATGTTTGGTAGGCATGTTTCTCTCCCAGCCGATTTAGTATTGGGAAGGTTACAACCTGAAAGTACATTAGAAATGTCAGAATATGCTTACAAATTGTCTCAATCTATGGATAAAATACATGAGTTTGCCAGGGATAAAATGAGTTTAGCTACAGAAAAAATGTTAAGGGAATACAATTCAAAGATAAATTTTCAAGGTTATGAAGAGGGAGATCTTGTATGGTACTACGCCCATAATATTAATAAAATGGGATCACCCAAGCTCCAATGTCGTTGGTTAGGACCTTACTTAATTCTGAAAAGAATCAATGATGTTATATACAAAATTAGAAAAACAACAAAAAGTAAATCCAAGGTTGTTCACTATAATTTGTTGAAGCCTTACAAAGGAAGTAATAGACCCAACTAGAAATATGGGATCTGCCTCGAAATATATGTAGCTTAGTGAATATTAAATATACTCATCATTTTGTCGGAAATTTTAGTAAATCATATTAATATGCAGTTTTATTATGCCCATTATTAATGTTTGGGATGTTGTCAGAAATGAGGGACTAAGTATCCCTTTATTACTTTACAGATCCAAAGATTCAAATGTGGACTATGCACAGAAGACAGAGAGTTCACGCAACAGAGTCACTGTGAGAGGCACATGACTGCAGTGCACTCGGGGTTCGTGTTCCGATGTGCCACTTGCGGGATCGTACTTGGACGAAAAGATCAAAAGCACGGGTGTGAGGGCAGGACCCTGCAGAGAGTGAAGAAATCAACACTCACGCTCACCATAGAGGAAGAGAAGGAGTTTGAGGCCTTCCAACGTGGGAGAGGGAGACATGTCGTGCCCTTCATGAAGGAGCTCCCCTTAGTGTTCAGCGATCAGCCGTACCACCAGGGCCAAGCAAAAAAGAGAGCAATATACACGGAGCCTCACCAAGGACGGAATGCCAAGAAGCGACCAAAGAGATCCGCACAAGCGCCAGCACTCCTGTCATCACATAGGTCCGCCCCAGCGCCTGCACTCCTGTCGATGTCGACCGAGAAGTCCATCACAGCGCCTGCGCCCTTGTCAACCAAGATGCCCACTCCAGGGCCTGCGCTCCTGTCGACTGAGAAGTCCGACACAGCGCCTGCGCCCTTGTCAACCAAGATGCCCACTCCAGGGCCTGCGCTCCTGTCGACCGAGAAGTCCGACCCAGCGCCTGCACTCCTATCAATGCCGACCGTGAAGTCCACCCCAGCGCCTGCTCTCTTGTCGACTGAGAAGCCCCAAGTCCATCCCAGCGTCTCCACTCCTGCAGTCGGAAAAGTCAACATCATCACGTCAGAGTAAGAACGATACACCGCAGAGGAGGTCTTTCAAACGATTATTCGGGGACAGTTTAAGTGACTCGTCAGATGAAGAAGATCTTCTTACTCCTGATATTTCAATAACGGAGCCTCCTGTTACCTCTACACCGAGTAGAATCCTAACAACCATGACGGAGAGGGAGTTTGACAAACGAGACGTTTCGATACAGACTTCCTCCAGTGGTAGCGCACATCCCTTAGTGTCACAACAATGTATTGGTCTGGATGTTGGCGGGAAACTATTTGTGACGACAGTTGCCACTCTTACAAACCAACCTGATTCCCTTTTCGCAAGGATGATGGAGGACCCCACCTTATTACCTGCTTATAATATACTGGATAGAGGGAACCTACCAGTCTACTTTATTGACCGTGATGCCACCTACTTCGATGTCATACTCCATTACATGAGAGATGGACCGAAGAACATTAATTGTCATTTACCTAATGACGTAAGGACCTTAAGGAAAATCCACATCGAAGCGGTATATTATAGATTAGAGACGCTAGTCGAAATAATTGGTAGCCAGCTGTTTGTAATGATCTTTGGACACATAGAGTTCTCAGAAGAATAACTGTAATTTGTGAAGATAAAATATGATTTGTGTGTTTTGGAATATATGTCCAATTTTTATAAATACTCATTCATGTCAAATGTTTTGATGATAGGAGAAGTATTGTAAATCCAACTAAGTCCAGTTCTTTTGTTTTGTTGTTGTTGTTATAAATATCAAGTAGTTAAGGGATGGATGTAGCCGAAATGTTTTTATATAATAATTACATGTAGCATTAGTCATTGCGATGAGTATATGGATTCAATTAATGTGATATGATTGATTATCATATTTTATTAATGCTACTTCTTGTCATGTTATGCATGTCATTGTACATTTTAATTGCATTATTGTTATATTGATTCATACTTACTTCTATAACTGCAAGTGATGTTTTCAGTAGACCCAAGTCCAGTTGCATTCGGGACGAATGTTTTCTTCAGGAGGGGGCTATGTTACGAAATTCGTTTCGTCACTTTTATATATTTCATTGATCACTCGCAGCGTATGCAGTTGTTATCAGCATATTGATATGTACATGATTGTTTGTTATTAAATAATTAATAAAAAGTTGTAAAAGAAATAAGTTATATGCTGTCAATCATATAATATTGTTTTGGAATCGGGTTCACTGTATTTCGACCCGGTCTCGATCTCGATAGCATGTTTAAAGTCAATTATCACATTTCGTCTTTGAACATTGTTTTGTCATTGTTTAAATCAACTTAATAACGTAATAGCTACTTGTACTTATCGTATTTTGGTAGATAAAATCCCATTTTGTATGGTTAGTAATGATTTTCTATTAGAAAACTTCTCTGCGTGCACTTTCCCTGATTTGTTTATACCGGAAGTGGCGTAGGGTCATTCCGGGTCAGCGATTGGCTAATTGAGGTTACCAGTGGGTACAGTAAAGGTATATAAAGAAGCGAAAATTTCGTCTGCTAGAGGAGAAGGGGGGAGAAGTTGGGAGGATACGAAAGCCTCCAGATTATTATTTTAGAAGTACTCCCATCATTGGTA
The DNA here is from genome assembly GCF_032062105.1 of Saccostrea cuccullata. Classification (NCBI taxonomy): domain Eukaryota; kingdom Metazoa; phylum Mollusca; class Bivalvia; order Ostreida; family Ostreidae; genus Saccostrea; species Saccostrea cuccullata. The sequence goes on from NW_026937660.1 coordinate 57,299, forward strand.
ATCATTAAAGGGATGGCAGACCCTATGCAGACCAGATGGGTAATTATATTAGTCAAGTTATATTAAATTGAGACGCTGAGATATCCCTGTGGGAGACCCATAAGTAGAGTGGGAGACCCATCGACGGGAAAACTTATGGGAGAATTTATGGGAGTTACAATTTATTATTAAAACTATATAGGTCTTACAGAATAGGCATAAATAAATTATATTAAACCAAGGAAAGTATATTTTAGTACAAGTAGCTAATTTTTATAATTATTTTGGGAGATTTAGATTTTACCTACGGGTTGTGGGAGTGACTTCACTTTATAAGAGACTGGTATATATATTGTATTGTGATTTTTATTATAACAATCCTTACATTTAATTGTACATAGTGTAAATAAATTTTATTTGTTGAACTTTTATCCTGACTTAATTATTAATTTATAAGTTAACATACGAGAGTGGAAAGCCCACACAGTTGCCCCACTCTCTCCCGAGGTGGGAGGCGCAACATAGGTAATGATATACATTTACAATGTGTCTCGATATCATATTAAATATATGTTCCTTTATGAAACTTTAAGCTAAAGGGTACAGAATTTTTTTTTCATCATCATTTCTAAAGTTAATTTACGGGAAAAAGTTAAAAACACGTTATTAGCATAAAGAAAAGAAAAATGAATGGAGGAGGGAATTAAACTGACACAGACACCCCCTCCCCCTCCCAGGCCCCTTCCTCCATTCATTTTTTTTTTTTTTTTTTGTTATTCAGCAAAATTAATTTAAGTTAAAGAATAAAATATACACAGTTAAGTAAAATTGTGTATTCTATTGAACACTTACATTTGTATGCTTCTGTGGAGTGGTAGCCACTGGGACATGGATTCTGGGTAAACTTGGAACAGTCTGTATCATAATTCTGCTGGATTATATTGCCACTGTAGCTGTACTCCGTACAATAACCTGTAAATATTGTCAAAATTAGATGTCTGTGCCTATAGGAAATAATATACATTTACAATGTGTCTCGATATCAGATCAATATATGTTCCTTTATGAAACTTTAAGCTAAAGGGTACAGAATTTTTTTTTCATCATCATTTCTTAAGTTAATTTAAGGGAAAAAGTTAAAAACACGTTATTAGCATAATTTAAAAAAAAAACACAAGAAGTCTGTGAACCAAAGTTTAAATTATTAATAAACAATATTCTCTTCAGTTTTGTGTATATTGCGGTATGGCAAGATGCAGGGATATTTGGTACAGACAGACACATGGATAAGCAGCTAATAAGATAACATCTGATTTATACAGTAATCAGTAATACAATTGAGTCACACAGCTTGAAGTGTTTCCCTTTACCCCCCCCCCCCCCCTTTCCTCCTCCCCCTTTTTTCATGAAATGTCATGATCTCCCTCTTTAGACTAATTTTCTTAATATTTTAAGCAAAATCTTATGAATATTCAGAATTTAAAAAATAAAGGTATCTAAGTGTAGACATTGTCAGACCCCCCCCAAACCTTTTAAAGCCCATACATTTTGGCTTCCCTTGATCCACAATTGCTCCACAATTGAACAGCTAACAGATGAATGTTAATGTCTTTGTTGCATCAGTAATTGTTATTCATCAAGAACATCTAGTCTTAAAAGTATGTAATGTCATATGAACTTCAAGTTCAATATTGTTGTATATATATATATATATATATATATATATATATATATATATATATATATATATATATATATATATATATATATATATATATATATATATATAATGCTGTAAATTTCTGTATTTAATTGTTTTTATAAAAATGTTTTCTTATGATTTTTTATCCTTGTTTGGCATCAACCCCTCACCTAGTGACACTGCGTGAGGGCTTGTTGCGCAATTGTTTGGACGCCTCCAAGAATTTACTTATTAATGTTATGTTTTATACATTTTTACATGCACTCTGATTTGTTCACTGCATATAAATATCTAGTCAGTCTCAGGGGGATCACACTTGTACCTTTCACCTATGTACATGTAACCTGTATTGTTTAATATTAGGTGATCCCCCTTAATGATTTGTTCTACATTTTACTTTATGTCATTTCAATTAAATTGCATATTCGACAAAACTGCATATCTTTGTTTGGTTATTTTTCACATCACTATTAGGCTGCTGTTTCTCACAAGAGGCATAAAAATACTAGTACCTAAGTGTAGACATTGTCAATCCCTCCTAAACCCTATATAGCCCGAACACCCCCCCCCCCCCAGGCTACGCAAAAATCAAATTGTGATCAAAAAAGCTCACATGAACTTTCAGCTCAGGTGAGCTAAGACTTTTAATATTTTTCTTTTCAATCTTACACAAAATCTAACAGGTGCTAGATATCTTATGCACTTCTATCAAAGAATCTTATGTGCTAGTTAACTGAAAATTGATTTTCTATATAAATGCACATTCGACTGATTTCAGCAAGAAAAATTGCACCCAGGACAGTGTGTTCATTATCTACATGGTGAATATACAATTGATAAATTTCTTTTCAAAGTGTTTATTTTCGCATTTTTTTAAAAGCCCTCCACATGTGCACGATTTTATTTAGCATTGCACTATGGTCTACATTACCTATCATTTAAATGGCCCAGTGCCAAAATGTTTACCGAATTTCCTTTGACTTCTGGTACTAGTATCTTTGATATACATATACTTTCTTTTCACTCTCCAAAGAAGGATGTATATAGAAATAGGTCCCGCTTTCACTGCCTAAATTTCAGCAATAAAAATGTAAGGTAGGTGAAAAGGGCTTATTCTGAAGAGGAACATCTATATAATAGCATTAAGGTATGTGTTGTTTGAGTCTAAAGGGGACAAAAAGTAAATACTCTCTGAAAAATAATAAAATTTAAAAAAAGTATTTGTATGATGAAAGGGAATGCTCAAAATAATAGTGCACAAATCGTGAATACCAGTACTCTATTCACTGTCTATCAAATAACAGCACAAGATTCATGAATGCAGCATATCCTTTATGATAATTGTTGCATAACCTGTATCAAAATATGAAGGGAAAATCACAAATATTCCATATCCTAAGTAAATTGGTAAAGTTTGAGGCTGACTGGACATAAATGAAAGAAATAATGCACTGATACAATGGTTTTATAGAGAGAGACCATTATGACTCTTGACCTAAACTCAGTTCAAGGTCACTGCACATTCATTAACCAGTGGCACTCTGTGAGTGAAGTATGTGTCACATTGAACCAAGGGGAAAGAAGATATGCTCTGAACAAGGAGTTTTCATTTAATTCTGCTATAACCTTAACCTTACACCTAGGAATATAGTTCAAGGACATTGCACACGCTTTACCCAAAAACACTCTATAGATTATTGTTAAATAAATGTGAAATTCTCTTGAAATTTTTGAAATTGAACTTAAACTTTTTTTTTATTTTTTTAGTCCATGTTTCTTGATTTGCTTTAATAAATTTCATTTAACCATATATACGTGCTACTCAGTGCAAGATTAACAAACATATTCAACGTACCTAGATGAATGTACATTCCATAAGCACATACTTCCAATGTTTGATTCACAAATGGATTTATCACACAATGGTACAAAAGTTTGTCAGGTTCACTACATTGACTGGCAAAAGCTGAACAGTTCTTTCTTTGAGAAGCTTTTTGCCATTCTGATTCACTGGTCGGACAGTTTGGAACAATATCCATAGTTTGTCTTGATACTGGACAGGAATCACTGTTACATTTGACTTCCTGTGAAAGAAAGAAGCTTAAGAAATTGAATTTAAATTTTCTAAAATAAAAAAAAAATCATTGCTACTTGTTTAAAATTACCTGGAAAAATAAATCTTCGACATTTAGTTTTTTTCTTGTTTTTTTTTTAAAGCATAGGTTGATATTTTTACTATAATAATTATGGAACGAAAAGAAAGCACAACTACATGTATATACGTGTATAATTTAAATAATTTATATAAAATTAGTAGATTGGATTGTATTATACAACAAACACACTAATGAGTGAATGAATACACTTGGAGAGAAGTGATTTTTTTTTCTGTGGACTGTGGCTTTATATAAACATATATGTGGATATATTAGACATGTGAATTGTAAACTGTTACAAATTACACACTTTTAGCAAAGTAATTTGATTTGTCCATCCATGGCACTTACTTGTAGAATTTTACCCAGTGTGAATCTGCACTGTATTCACATGTATATGTTTAATTCTTTAAGGTTCATGGGGTGTGGACAAAAGGGTTACAGTTTGGGGGCATGTACATTTTGAAGATGATTTTTTGTACTTTCATCTCAATAGATGTCTTATATTTATTTTTTTTTACTCTCAAATGAATTTGAAGAGAACATACCAAGGATATTTATATTTTTTCCTGTTAATGTATATAAAAAAGAAAACTTAGGTATATGTATCGAAATCTAAGTTAACAAAGCTACATGTAATACATGTAAGTATTAAGACATATAAAATAAATATACCAGGGTATAAGTTTCAAATTTCAAAAATTTAACAAATTGACAGCTACGCGTAGTTCCTACTTAATAATATACCCAAGCTATTTAAAAAGAATATTGATTTCATATTCCAGTACACTTTTCAAGTTAGGTTGACAATAAAGTAGATATATATATATATATAGCAGTTGTAATTTAAATCCCAACTTGATAGAGCATGTTATCATTTTATATCTGTGTTAGGGTAATCCACTTCAGAATTACGCTTGGAAAAGTTTCAAATTGAGGGGAAAAATGCTATGCTTTAATGATTTCAATGACATTCGCAACATATCCTTGAATATTAACAATTAATGTATATATAGTTTATATACTTTTGTATCGCAAGCAAACCCTTAAGTTTTGTAGAAATTCAATGTTATTTTCTCTTAATAGCAACATTTAAGATTAACTTACGTCTACTCTAGATAAATTTAGGAAAACGATTGCAATCATACAATTTTGCATTCTGTCCCAATTTTTCCCCAAAAATGATTTATTGAAATCAATATTTAAGTCTTACATATGAAATGTCGCTAACTGAAGAAAAAGAAATGATTTAAGATTTAAATTGATTTAATTGTCAACTCAGACAGGTGACACTTAGTATAATGATAAATACACGTCAATCACCATGCACAAAACGTTAAAGATTTTAGACTTAGAGTTAAACATATATTTTACTTATCAAATCTTTTCAAAGAAAAACAAAAGCTGGTTTAAATATCTGAAATTAATGTGCCACAGCTAAAAGGGCTGTCAACTGATACAGCATATTAAATTCACAGCCCCATTCAAAGAGGAGATGTAAGTATAAAGTACAACATACTTACGATTGTCAACTTAAACAAGTATATGTACAGAAGCTCTGCAGTTCCAGAATTTTTATTAAATTTTGAAATATGTATTTTTCATGCATTAGGAACATATTTAATGTCCAGATATCATGTAACAGTGCACATTTAAATTCATAAAGGACATGCTGGTTCATGCATGAACATACTAATTTCATCAAATATGGATGAAATGTCTGGAATTTCAAAGGAAAAATATAGAAAACTTAAAAAATTCTTTAAAAAAAATTAAAGAAAACTTAAAAATTATACCTTCAGTATCAGAAGATTGATGATCAAGGCTTCTAATATCACTGCAATGATAAATTTTGATTGAATTATTTGATAATTATACAATGCATGATTACTTTATAATTAATGCCACTATTAAAATATCTGTGTTTGAAGGTTCACAATGATCAAGTTTCCAATGAGTGTTCTTTTTTCAGTATTATTATAAATATATATTTTCTAAGGGGGGGGGGGGTATTTAAATAACAAAAATGCACAAACCCAATTATCATAAGAAAAATCAAATATTAGGAATTTTTTTATTGAAGTTTTATATCCCCCTCAAGTTTCTCTCTAAGTAAACTATTCCTTATCAAAATGTTTTAATGAATGTGAAATTATTTTTATATTTGATAAATGTGATCACTTCAACATTTTCAAAATACAGGAGGAATAAAATAGCCCTAGTGATCTTTAACAGGAAATTCGAAACAACAAAGAATCCATGTTGCAAATACATGTAAATAAATTATTTGTATTTAAGGTGACCAGTACAAATGAAGGAACAACGTTTACTTATAAACACCCTACCAACCCCTAAATTATTGTTTAAAAAGAAAGTAGAATGCATAACTAAGCCTATTTCTTATTTAATCATGAAAAGCTTCAGAAACTCTCTTCTAAAACATAGTTCATATTAAATCCCAAATTAAAACCTGTCATTACATTTGACTATAACTAAATTTGACTTTTTCATTCTCCTCTTTTCAGATTTTTCCTGATTGCCGATGAATCTGACATGGAAACTTTTCGAACTAAAAGGTATTCCCACAAATGATGAATCATTGTTTACCCGTTTCCTTGTCTGCCATTGGTCAATATACTGAGATAAATTCGTGTGTTCATTCATGTCCAGTTCCCTTAATGAATTCGATATTGTCGACATCGCAATGTAAACAATGTTGATACGATATCGTGAATACATCATCTACATTGTTATTGTTTTTACATAACAACAACTTCAAAGTCAACATCGCTATGTTAACAATGTTGATACGATATCGTGTTTACATCGTCTACATTGTAATTGTTTCTACATGACGACATTGTCAACGTCGACATTGCAATGTAATCAATGTTGATAGAATATCGCATTTACATGTGAATCGTCTATATTATCATTGTTTCCACATTACAATATCCTCGACATCGCAATGTAAGGAATGTTGATACGATATCGCGTTTACATTGTCTAATTGTTATTATTTCTACATGACATCGTCGACGTCGACATCGCAATGCTGACAATGTTGATGCGATATTGCATTTACATCGTCTACTTTGTTATTATTTCTAAATGACGACATCGTCGACATCGCAACGTAAACAACTTTGATACGATATCGCGTTAACAATGTCTATGTATTGTCTGTGTATTGATAACTGTACAATGGTCTGCACAGATGACCAACACTGTTTCCTAGGTTGAACATCAGTGTTTTAGTTCATTTTCAGAATAAAAGAGACATGCTTCATACTTGATTAACACTTGATGTGGATTCATAAGAGTCAAAGATTGCCCTGGTGATGATGTGCAAAAAGTAAACAGAATATATTGCCTTATCAATATGAACTCAACTTGATTTTATGCGTTAAATGCGTTGTCAATAATTTTACCAAGATAAAAAAAAAACAAAAAAAAGGAAACGTAAAGATAACATGATGACGACTCGATATAGGCCAACACGGATACTAAGTATATAAACAAAAAATAATAAGAATGCAATGTTAACAAAACATCAGCTCAATTACCGACACACATAGCGATGTCGACGATGTAAACAATGTAAACAATATTTTGAAAAACGGCAATGTTGACACGATGACGACTCGATATCGACCAACATTGCAATGTTGACAATGTGAACGATGTAATGAAGAAAAATAAGAAAGGCAATGTTGACTCGATGTCGACTCGATATCGACCAACATTGCAATGTCGACGATGTGAACAATGCAAACATGAAAAATAAAAAGGGCAATGTTGACACATCAACTCGTTATCGACCAACATTGCGATGTCGACGATGTGAACGATGTAAACAAGATTTTGAAAAGGCAATGTTGACACGATGTCGACTCGATATCGACCAACATTGCAATGTCGACAATGTGAGCAATGTGAACAAGAAAAATAAAAAGGGCAATGTTGACACGACATCGACTCGATATTGACCAAAATTGCGATGTCGACAATGTGAACGATGTAAACAAAAAATAAGAAGGTAATGTTGACGATGTCGACTCGATATCGACCAGCATTGCAATGTCGACGATGTGAAAATATGAGTGAAACAGTGTGTCTTCATGGATTTTATATCATTTTATTACACACTTAGTAATAAATACAGGTTTTTTTCATATGCGATATGGCTGACGTCACAATAGCCGTGCAGGGCTGATACGGATCAATATCAAACCCTTTGTAAATTAAACCACAAATACAGTACTTATGATCATACACATATTTCTGGTTACATAATTCTCTTAATTTTAACTTTTTGAAAGTAAGGTTAAACTTAATTTACAAATACATGTAATAAATTATTTTCAAATTACTGATCGAGTGCATTGAAATAGAAGTAGAAACAAACTCAAATCGTATGAGATAATGTCTGTAAGAAGGTCATGCATGATTCTTTACTTATTTTCTTCTCAACTTAATGTATGCTGTATTTTATTACTTAGCATGTAATAAACATATTAATACACACTTTGTAAAAAAAAAGAAAATAAAAAGAAATGGATGCGCTTCCAGATATTCCAGATGGTAAGTTTAATTTCACTCTGTTTTCTCTTAGGGATCAACCTCAAAGAAGTATGATTCTCTTAATATTATGCATTTCTGTTTGTAATTATACATGCATGCTTAAATAAATAAATAAATGTATTTGGAGAGGGGGATAGAATCACTTGATATCAACTTCTGCACCAAATTTCAAATTTTTTGTTAATATGTGTACCAGAAAAATAAAATTGAATCCAAATGAATTGGAGATATTTATAGGACAATAACACACGTACAGAAATAGAGCGCTTTGATAACAACAAGATTCCTTGATTAGTTTTAGATTAATACGAATCGTTTGCTAAACTGATTCTCTTTATTCCTTTTAGTCCAACTAGTTAGATAAAAAAAGGTGTATTTTTTAATACGTGTATTTTCTATAAATAAATACCTATAAAGTGATCTTAGTCTACCCCCCCCCCCCCCCATCCCACCCCACACACATGCATACACACCATATTCAGTTGACAGACATTCACTCTCTGCCTAAATACACTTTATAAAGAGCAAGAGCCACTTTGGGCCTTATTTGGCCCTGAGAATTTTTGAAAAATCAAAACCGCTCACTTTAGGTTGCAAATGCAGTATTTAACACTTGGAATGTTGGTGACCGTGTATTTATCAATCGTGACGTAATTTTTCATCTAGTTAATGCATTATGAAGTCATAATATGCGTCATTTTGTTCCTATCCTGTAAATTCCTTTGAAAATGATCTAAAGTTAAAGCATTTTTTAAATATTTCATACAGAGCACAACCTCTAATCCAAAATATACAAATAAATAATGAAAGCTCTTTTTCTAAAGATCAAAAAACATGTTTTATTTTTTGGATCGCGGGCTGTGCTCATATTTTAATTCTTTGCTGAAGGTAGTCAAATAGGCATGTTTTCTGCAACTTTCAAGAACATTGCAATTTCTCAAACCTGTTTTCCAATATGTGGATTCTCAAAACTAAATTGTATTATAGAAAATGAAAGCACTAAGTGTCTACTTTATTTTCATGTATGAAATGGGAGAGAGGGTGATAGTTAATCAATTGATATAAGTACAGGGCCATTTTATGCATAACATGGCTCTTGCCCTTTAAGAAACTTTTTCATTTTTACTATGATTTTTTTGCATTGCAGAGTATATTGAACATCAAGCTTTTGTCAAAAAAAAGCGTGTTATAAAGTTCTGCGAGCAGGAGACCATACTTATGCGGAGGAGCTACCAGGTACATCCGTGTGCCTGGGTACAGAATCGCAAATCTATGCTTGAAAATATCCATCAACTCCCATCTGAAACACAAAATATGTACAAATCATCCTCAGTGAAACAAATTAAAGAGAGGATGTATGCAAGACATTCAAAACTGCTTTCTATGTCGGATGGAGACATTAAAAATGTGTAATCTGGTGGGACACTTGCATATACCAGTACCTAATAGTAATTAAAAAAAATTAGAGTATGTCATCTCCGTGTTTTCCTTTTCGAGTTTCCTATAGCTATGTGTAAGACGTCCAGATGTTTAAAAATAACCTTGAATTAGGTTTTTCTTACATTCTTTTCTGCTCAAATACATAGCTTGGTTCGGCTGTTGCAACCTTTGTTTACAACGTTGTTTGCAATGTTGATTGTGACGTCACGCTGTCGCTTCACGTGCACTGCCCTTCCGGTGAATACGACCTCATTTCCGGTGAATATGATTATTTATCTCATACATGTGGGTGACACATATGACAAGTCAAACGTTGAAATATTCGATCTTTTCGATTTGTATTGTAAAATTTTCCATTTGTATTGTATAATTTTCCATTTGCATTGAATATTTTTTTTATTTGTATTGTATAATTTTCATTTGTATTGTATAATTTTTATTTGTATTGTATAATTTTCCATTTGTCTTTTATATATCTTTTTTCATTTGTATTGTACAATTTTTTATTTGTATTGTATAATTTTTATTTGTATTGTATAATTTTCCATTTGTCTTGTATAATTTTTCATTTGTATTGTATAGTTTTTCATTTGCATTGTATAATTTTTCATTTGTATTGTATATCTTTTCATTTGTATTGAATAATTTTTATTTGTATTGTATAATTTTTATTTGTATTGTATAATTTTTATTTGTATTCTAGAATTTTCCATTTCTCTTGTATAATTTTTCATTTGTATCGTATAATTTTTCATTTGCATTGTATCTGAAGGATTGTTTGTTTTGGTTCGTTACGAAGGATTTCATTTCTTTAATCTAATCATTTTTTGGATTTTGTAATTCCCGAGACATATACTTCGGGAAGTTTACTAGTGTTATCAAGTCTGAGCATAGATTGACTGGCCTGTTTGATTCTCGACATACAGACAACTAATCAGTAATGTAAAGGGCCGCGGTCGTGGGCTATCAATTATAACGGCCGATGTCTCTGCATTCTGTCGCATAGGCGTCAGAACAGGGGGGGGGGGGGCTAGAGGAGGGGGGATTAGCCCCCATTTTTTTTTTTGCAAAAGTAGACATTATATAAGCATCGAATATTGGGATTAACCTTTTTTGGTTGGGTTAGCTTTCCCCCTTTTGATTAGCCAATTTGCTTTTGATGCCCATATTGTGATCTGTTTTGTTTCCCCGATAGGGAAACCAAAACAGATCACAGCATGGGCGTCGAAAGCAAATTGAAAGTGGAGGGAGGGCTAATCGAGAGTTGGGGGGGGGGTTAAATCAACAAAGAAAAGGTAAAAGGGGGGAACCAGGGGGGGGGGGTTAACTGAAAACTTCAGTCCTGAGTCAAAGAACATAGTTCATTAGCGTAAGGATTTTTCATAATCAGTATTATTGTAGTTCGATCTCTACACATACGAGGTAAAGCAGGAGAGGGAACCAGACTGGCCTGTTTACATTCAGCTGCGGTACCAGATTAATTCTGATTTTGACAAAATCGCATAGGCGATCCCCATGTAATTCTGTAAATGACGCATGATACATGTAAGTATATACAGGTCTACCCCTCTATACTGACAGTATAGAGGGGTAGACCTATATACTTATCATACGTCATTTAAAGAATTACATGGGGAATTACAAAATCGGACCGTGATATTAGGATTGAAAAACTCACTGACAGTGTCTTATCATTTATATTTATAGTTTTAAAATAATTTTTTAGAATATTAACGTGATTCATGTAAGAAATTTATTCTACTCTGTAAAGGAGCCCGGCTCTTTGTACTTCTGAGTACTATTTTTTTATTTCGATGAACGGCTTTGCCGTGGTTACCAACAATTAAAATTTCTGTGAAATACATTTAAAATGCTACTCCTTCTACAGTTTTAATTTGAATTCATTCAATATAACTTGGCACATATGTAGACTACACTAGGATAATTTATTCTGTATATTGGTTTTTGATTTCGTGGAACGGTGTTGCCGTGGTAACTAAACTTATAGAATTTACTGTGAAATACCTTTAAAATGCTACTCCTCCTACAGTTTTTTTTTTTTTTTTTTTTTTTTTTTTTTTTGCTGATTTAAATATATCTTGACACACAAATTGACTACACTAATAACCATAATTCTGTATATCAATTTTCGATGCTGTTGCCGTGGTTACTAAAATAGAAATTTCTGTAATATACTAAGTACTTTCAAAATGCTACTCCTCCTATAGTTTTAGTTAGATTATAATATAATTTGGCATGCAAGTAAACTACACTGAATACATAGCTTTTATCATATACATAGAATTTTCTTTTTAACTCATGTATCTAGGGGTGGCAAAAATAGATATTAAGATGGTAAATAAAGATATCATTTCACTACATATATATTCAACTGATTCCAAACGTTACCTGTACCTTGGACTCCTTGGACTGGAAATATCAAATTAAGTATCAAATTAAGAAGGAGTCCTTCCTCATCAAAAGCTATGCATTCGTGGTTGGTTATTGTTTACTTGTTTGCTTTGTCTTTCTTTTATTGTTCTTTATTTATTTTTTATTGCATATTTTGCCTTATGCATTTTTTTCCTTAAGCAGAAAAATATAAATAGATCATAGTTTAATTGTAAATTATAATCAATAAACAATAGATTTCTCCATAACTGCAAATTATCCAAAGGCATTTAAATGAAATGCAAATCAAGAGGAGTCCTAGCTGTCAAATAACATTTTATTTCGTTTTTTGTCAAAAAACCCCAAAAAGAAAAAAATAGATCATGAAATTTCGAAGAAAATGGTTTTTTTCATTTTCTATTCAATAGAGCCCCCTCCAACAGAATCCCTTAAGAAATAAGGTATCGTTTTTAACCATCTATCGGGATATAAATACGATTTGGTCACGAGATTAAATTCCATAAAGCTCGTATTTATAGCACGATAGATGTTTAAAAATGATACCTTATAACTTATATTTACATTTGTGACTTATTCCTACTTTGTATTTGCCTGATTGTGACTTTAAACGTGTGAAATGCGTTATTTTTCAAACCCAACGGCATATATGTAATCCACTGAACGCGCGTCGACCCTTTATGACGTCACAGAGAAATTACGTCGAACTTTTATATATATGCACATCTATGACATCTTGACCCCGTACCTGTATTTATACAGTTATAGATATGCATTGCTTTCAGTAGTGTTATATAAAGGAAAACATTTGCAAATGTAAATATTGTGAAATAAACATAGGTATTTTTCAGCAGTTAGAGTGATCTGCCCTTAGCTCTAAATTCTAAAAAATAGATATTTTTAATATATTATTCAATTTGTGATCAATGCAAGTATCTGAACATTTTAAAAGGACAAGAAAATTAACTGAACATGTTATTCACATGTATTTCCTCTAGTGATTCAGAAATAATTAACAGTGATTTCTTTTCACTGAGACTGTGTTGTCTTGCAACATTTTCCCCTGGGGCAAATACCACGCACCATACAAAATGTACAGTGAAAATTGAATAAATAACCACAATATTATCTCCTTTATACAAAATATTTTTCGCAGTATCCAAGAGAGGGTCCTTAAAACATCAATCAATTTAGTTGTTGGAAAGTTGTCGCATGATATCCAGATGATCTATAAGGCTTATGGGCCTCTTGTTCTAATTCTTGGACAATCGTACTATAAATTCCAACAGTGTGACACAGCCTTTACATATATTTTTAAAAATGATATAGTTAAAGTTTTTTTAAAAAGTTCACAGAAATGTACAAGGAATTAATTGATTCCACCGTACCTAAGTTTAATTTGGGAAGACTGGGGATAAGTAATGTTTATATACCATCATCCTCAGGGCATTCCACATCATTATATGATTTTTCCCACTTTGTTGCAGGTCTGTTGTATTATTAGCTCACCGAAGGCTCAAGTGAGCTTTTCTGATCAAAATTTGTCTGTCGTCGTTGTCGTTGTTGTCGTCGTAAACTTTTCACATTTTCATCTCAAGAACAACGGGGCCAATTTCAATTAAACTTGCCACAAAGTATCCTTAGGTGAAGGGGATTCCAGTTTGTGCAAATGAAGGACCACGGCTTTATTCAAGGGGAGATAATTCAGAAATAGTGAAAATGTGATGCTAAGTTTTAAAAATCTTTTTCTAAAGAAGCACTGTGCCAGGAATGATGAAACATATAGGGAAACATCCTCAAGTATCGTAGATTCAAATTTGTTAAAAGCATGATCCTCTGGGGTAGAGGGGGGGGGGCACACTGGCCGATCAAAGTTTTACTTGGAAATGTTATTTAAAATGAAAAAATAAAATTATTATTGCTAATTTGCAGTCATTTACTAATGATGATGATTTAGACACCATGGAAGTAAAATTTTCACTTTGCCCTTCTGACTCGGTGAATATTTTACTCCTCAGGTGGCTGAATTTTTCAATTGACCTAAAAAAAGAATATGATTTGTGTAACTTTGTATAACTAGTCATACATAACTAGATGCTGACCACCTCGTATAAAAGATATCACTTCTAGTGCAAAAGATGCATGCAAAGAAAATATATTTAAATCCCCCATATTTCCTGATGGTCTACCATGCATCAATTTTGAATGCATTGAATTTATTCAGGGTAGAGACACTACATGAATCATGTCCAAGTTGAGTTGATTGGCACAATACTGTTCCATATTATTAAAAAGAAATTATAAAAAACTTCCTCAAACATGCTTAGAAAAGAAAGTAATGGAATGGATCCGATTAGTGTTTTTTTTAACAAGGCAGGTGTATGATTTACAACTTTTTTCAATCTTTCCTTCTCGTTTAAAGAAAGACAATTCAATCTCGTATTCTGTACCATTTGATTGAATTTACACTGCAATAACTGCATTTCTTGATATATTTTACATCTTCGCCTTATATAAAAAAAATATACAAAATAAAATTAGATCCAAATTTAAATCCTAATTTTACTATTTTCGATGACACCATTTCAACAATACTGCTGTCCGTAATTTTAATTGAATGAATGTTTGTTATCTCAGAGACATATAAAAAAGTTACACTGGATATGTCTCTGGTTATCTCCATTTCTTTCATGACTCGGGTTCACATGACTAAATATACATATCAAGCTCTTCATGTTCTTGGATTTCTCTAATAAAATTTTAACCCATAGTTTTATTAAGAGAACATGTATCACTTGTATATTATGGGTTTGAAATTATAACAAAAACAAGCGCCTGGTTTTTTTTTTAAAGTAAGATTTATATCTCGTACAACATGTACAATTCTATATTATCAATATGTAAAATTACCAGACAAGCTGATTTCGGTCCTATAAAATGAGATTCAAACAGTCGTATACATCTATACATGTATATATAGCTAACAGTATTTCAATGTTGAAAAAACTGGTATTACTGTACTTTACTGCTTTTATCACGAAGCTAAAGTTACCAATTGACAATCATCAATTTTTTTTTAAGATTTTATAACATTTAAATTTTTTTTTTTTTAAATTCAAATCAAGAAAATAACTTTGATGAAATTATGTTTATCAATTGTACTATATTCTTGAAGAAAATTAATTTAGTTATTTTTCATTAAATATTTTTATTTGTTATTATTCACTTATTTCGTAGAAAGGTCTTGCTTTCTTTCTTTTTTTTTTCTTTTGAATTAAAAGAAATTAAATTAGGTATAATAAAATCTAGATATATCATATTAATATATGTATGCCAAAAGTGGTATCTTTTGCTTCGTTATATAATTTATAGCTACGTGCAGTACATGTACAGGTCGGAGATTACGGTGACAGCCGAACGTCTGAGTGAACGAGACTAGATGTCAAGATGAGGGACGAATCGGCCGAGATGTACCGAGTGCTTCCTCCAGCTAATTATAATCGTTCCCAAATGATAACTTGGCAGGGTTGGTTAAGGTGGGAAGGGGTATATTACATTGTAGAAAAAAAATGTGTTTCTTGTTCTCTCTCAGAAAACTAATTATGTGCTTTTAAATGCTTTATTTTGGGTCAACATGCTCATATTCCTGAATTCATTTTTTAACCAACCTAACTTTTTATACTGACAATTGTGGGTTGGAGAGCATTGCATGTTTTCTTCAAAAATACATTAAAGAGCCTCCTTTATTTTATCTTTTTAATTCTATAAAAATTTACCTCCACATATTTCTGCTACACTCTTATATTTGGTCGGACAAAGAGGGAAATTATCCGGTTGACCACGAAAATGGCGATCAAAGGGAAAGAAATCTTATTTATTTAAGTCTACTGAAAACAATCTATTTCAAGTTATTGAATTATCGATTAATTAACAGTGAAGCTAAATATTTATATCACAAAAAGCTTCCGTATATTGTTCACATTAACAAACAACAAATGTGAAGCAATCTGCGATTTGACAAGTAATTAGATACATGTATGAAGGTTAAATATTGTCCGACCATGCTTCATGGCATTGGTAAATAGTCCTTTAATTTCAATGAGGTAATGCAACCATGATCATTCAGAACTGCATAATAGACTGAGAGGATCGTACATTTTAGCTTTGGATACATGTGTGATCTCGGGTCTGTGTTGTCAAACTTAACTGACACACAAGGCCGGGCTCGTCACAGGTTAAATATTGTCCGACCATGCTTCATGGCATTGGTAAATAGTCCTTTAATTTCAATGAGGTAATGCAACCATGATCATTCAGAACTGCATAATAGACTGAGAGGATCGTACATTTTAGCTTTGGATACATGTGTGATCTCGGGTCTGTGTTGTCAAACTTAACTGACACACAAGGCCGGGCTCGTCACAATTTAATTTTCTTGCCCTTTACACTAGCTATGATAAAAATGCACAAGGTAGGGAAGAAAACAATATTTTCTATGTTTCACATTTTATTTCGTCTCATTTAATTTTTTCGCCAGTGTTATATTTCCCATTCTTATTTCTACGTAAGGCAAAGAACATGGTCACTTGTAAGACTATTGACCATGTGCATGTTTCTGGTTTAGTTTATGTATGTTTATTTATAGTTTATTTATGTTTATCTATACATGTAATCCGGTCACGCAGAAAAGTCGTGGTTCCACCTTTGTCCGAAAAAAGCGCGATGGGAGATTTTATACAAGCACTTAGGCAATAATTTAAACACTTTTGAAACGTTTAATCGTAGTTATGCTTTGCATGAAACTATCCACAACCAACAGTGTACTAGGTATTTAGTTACTAGTATTCAAAATTAAATTGACCAATAAGAGCGTACCAATCGCCATATTGGTAGTGGAATGTGTCACGAGTGGTAAAACTCTTTGGAAGTTTCGGTTTCGTATCTTTGAAAACTATCATATTCCGATATTATTACTTACAACGTTAGATGTTCATTGCTGTATTCGATCGAAAGAAATCAAATTAAAATGAAGGAAAATGTGATGTATTGAAATCTTTTGGATTGATCCTCCCTTGTGTATTTCAATGTAGTGTAGGCGTGGATTAATTCCAAGCCTTTGTTGTTGGCAGCATTAAATCAACAGATCACATAATCTCATCTTCAGCGTTTTTTAAGAAATGCTGAAATTATTTTAATCTCTTAATAAATATATATATGTTATTTAAGGCATAAATTAACCATGTTTAAATGTGAAAATTTACCTCTGTTACACAAAATGGCATCCAAAAGGTGCATTTGATTGCCATATTGTAAGAAACATGCATATATTTACTATGATTTAGTGTCAACAATTCTCTATTCCCGCTCCGCTCCATCGCCTGAAGACACGGTCCGCTGTCCGCATATATAGCTCTCTCCTCTGATTTTTAATAACGCTTGTTACGTTCTTGAAAAATTGTAAATGATGAAAATTTATATTAATTAGACTTTTTTATTTTCTCATTGGAAAGCAGGATCTACATGTATCTTAATATTAATGTATTAATTTAAGTAAGAGGTTTTAATTTTACTTCCTTAAAACTTATAATTATATTATATATATAAAAATCATTTTGATCAGTTCAGTTCAGTTCAGTTTATTCACCCAAACCAAAATATTGGTACATGGGGTACAATAAAACATATATACATTTCAAACAAACTGGTCAGAGGTACAAATAAATATAATATATACAATACAGAATATGTTACAAAAAGAAAAAAAACGAAAACAGGGGGAAACCGACAATAACAGAGTAAGTAGTATATTAAGGAGGACAGACAGCGTCATAACATTTTAAAATAAACTTACATATTTTTTTCAGAATTTTTTCGTTTTGAGTTGACATAAGTTCTGTAAATTTAATAATATTCGGTCTATGAGAATAATAATTACCTAGGTAATTCTTCCTAATATTATCCAAAGCTTTACATTGATGAAATACAATGATGGATTTAAGATAAACAAATATTTTATTGTTCTTGATAATTACTATAAAATTATAGTCTTTTGATGAGGCCAATCCCTAGATATATAGACCTAGCTTAGAGAAAGCATATATGCGATATATCGAACGAGCACGAAGTGCGAGATCGATAAGCTAAGAAGTTCCGTAGGGTCTATATATCTAGGGATTGCACCGAATCAAAAGACTACAATAGACCCCTTTAATAATATATGCAGACATGCGCACAACTACTTCCGAGTGGATACGAGCGTGAAGCGAACCGCGTCGAAAATGTATAAAAACATGTTTCAGATTTTAACTATAATTTTGTGTTAAATAAATAAACTGTTATATTTTTTTCAAAAAAATATTTTCTTGATATTTTTAAAATTAAGTCGAACTTCCTGTTTATCGTTGCCAAGTTTACATTAGTTACCATGCGCGTCTAAAAGTATGGCGACGCGGGAGCATTTAAAGAAAACAAATATAGGCATTTTGAAAACAATAGCTTTAGATCTGGGTATTGATTGTAAGAAGAAGAAAAAAGATGATCTGATTTGCGATATTCTTGCAAGCAGCACAAGTACAGATGCCCTGTGTCCCACTGTTGAGGTATTTTCTTCCTCTGATCCTACACTTACGCAGTTCAAAGAAAACTTGCCACCATTCAACAAAGTTTCTTACCAGCTGATAGGTCCATCAAGCCATGTGAAACCACCTGCCCTTTCTTTTTCCTCTTTGTATGAGTTTATGATCTCAAGGACAAGGCAGGGAGGTCAGAGTGTTCAAAACTTTAAAGGACTGGATAAGTCTCTGAAACATTTTGATGCAGGGGACATCCAAGAACTAAGTATTGCCAACGTAAGTAAGACTGATTCTTTACATTTATTAAGTGATTTTGTCCTTTTAATTTCAATAATTATTACATATGTATCATCTTCAGCTACAACCAATACTGTATTAATAATTATTTCATTGTATTTAGACTGTTATGTACATTGTGTTTTAGATTGATGACACAACAGTCTATGTCAAGGCCTTTTGCTTGGCATCTATGAAAAAGCAGAGGTATCAGGTTTATCTTTGCATGACAAACATTGGCAGCACACATAAAGTGGACTTTGCATATTGCCAGTGCCCCATTGGGTAAGTATTTCAAGTGAACTATACTTAGGCTAGGAGAATGATCAAAAGTTCAGTGTTTGACAAAATACTACATAGTTTTCATCAAGACCCCTCCCCTCCTCCTCAAAACTAAATTGTTGATTGAAATTTAATTATTTAACAAATACTGATATATTTTAACACTATTAATAGCTTTTATTTCTATTTTTTATTCATTAAAACATTTCAAACACCAGTTAATAATGTCTCCTGTACCACATTAAATCTCTGAGTATTAATTTTGTTGCACAAGAATTTCTTTGGCTCTTGATTCCCCCACCACCTAAACTATTTGAATTTAGATCTTTAATCTGACACTGATCTTATGATTTCTCCGTTTTAGCAACTCTAATTAATTGTTAAACTTTTATACACTTTTGAATAATTAAATTTAAAAAGTTTTTTTCATCATCATTTTACTATAGGTTAGCTCAAGCCTGCAGCCATGTTGGTGGGTTGCTTTTTGCAATATGCAATGGCATCTTTACGTCATCCCAGAGCTGTACCTCAACACTTTGCACGTGGAAGATGCCGAGGTCGGTCAACCATAAACCAACCCCACTTAGCAATCTAAATCTGTCAAAGCCTCGTGCCCAAATAGAAAAGATAAGTGAGGACAATGTTACAGCATCCGCTTCTCTATCACATGGCTCTGCGATGGCGAAATTTGACCCTCGCCATTCAGAGGATAAGAAGAATGACATCGACTGGTCATTGCAGCAACTTTCAGAACTAAAAGTCATTTTCCCTCAAACAGGTATCGATTGAAAAATTGAAACACAACTTTTCCTGTTTTAAAAAAAGCTTGCTCATGTTCTAAGCCTTTTAATTCAAATAATATTGCAAGTTTATATTTATTGATAATGATATGATGAACAGGCATAATTGTATGAGACATGAAATTATTAAAGTGATAGTGATATTTACAAGTATAAAAAAACTCTAAATTTTGGTCTTGGTAAAAAAAAGGTAATGACTAGATGCTATGGCGTAAAAGAAGTCGAACATGAGTTATCGTTCATATATCGAGTTATCGTTCATAAGATGCGTAATACGTCATCACTAGAGACCTATTCACTCGTACATGGGATATTCCACATGTGTTAAGATAAACAGAAATAAAATAAATATTCTTTAATCATATTTATTCGATTAGTAGTTTATATTTATTTCATATGTAATTTACAATAGGGTTATTATATATAAATCCCTATGCCGAAAATTGGAAATGTCAGTATATATAAACAATTTATCAATATAAATTAATCATCAAACATGAATTAATTATAGATAATCGTGGATTGATTTTAATGAAAAATACAAGGAGTTGAGGTATAGTACTTGATATATTTTCTTTCTATATATTTATTTGTATTTCGGTTAATGCAGTTTGGTTGTTATGTGTATTGCGAATGGAGAATGCACAGGGGGGGGGGGGGGGGTTATTACCAACTGGAGACAGGCATCTATCGTTAAATGTGGTCATGTAAGAAACGAAAACCAAAGGTGTTTAAATGCTGCCTTAAGATCCTTGCTCCAATTTTTCACTCATGGGAACACTAACAATTGCCGTTGGAAAGCTGCTCGACACCCTGGGTCATTGAGCAATGAGGGACCTTTTTCGTGCCAGCACCAACAGCGACAGGGAGGGGTGGAGCGGTTGTTTGACAGAGTTAAGTAGCCAACAACCACACTAAAATTATTGAATTATTAAATCTTATGCATATATTGTAAAGAAAATGGGGCCCTGGTCCCCTCCACAGTGAGGGACCTGTTTCGTGCCAGCACCAACTGCG
>NW_026937661.1:0-7918 GCF_032062105.1 Saccostrea cuccullata
CCTTGCTTTGTTGTTAGCCTTACAGCATTTTGATGTTTATCTGAATGTTACTTTGCATCCAATTCTTGTATATACGGATCACAACCCCCTGACATTTTTGCATAAATTGTCAAATAAGAATCAAAGACTGACTAGATGGAGTTTGTTGTTACAAGAATACAACATAACAATTAAGCATATCAAAGGCAAAGACAATGTTATTGCAGATGCCTTGTCCAGAGTATCATAAACAAATTAGATTTTTGTATTAATGTTAAGTTTTTCATTGACATTCAAACTTTTTAAGGGGGGAGGTGTTGTGAGGTGTGTTGTATTTGTATTGTTTCATCATGTCTATTATTAGTAACATTAAGTTTCTTGAACATTCCAGAGTGGTCAACATGTTCGGTCATTTTTTCTAGAACATTCTTGAACTTTGTGTATGGCCAGAACTTTCCAGTAATATCATGTACTTACAACTTCTAGAATATTCTAGATTTATATTACTGTATAAATATCCTGTCAATTCGATGCATAGATAGACTCTTGTCGTATGAGCACCATTGACTTACAACTGGGATATATTTTCACTGGGACATTGTGTGCAGCAACGGACACTCTGATGTATGTATTTTTAGATTTTTGCTAAGTTTGTACTTAATGATTTGTATATTACTGTAAATAAATTATTGTTAAGTTTAAACTGTGTGATTGATCCTTGCTGGCATTTAGGGTTATTCTGACCCATAACAGTATAGGCAACACTCATCAGCCAAGCAATTCTAAATTGAGATGACCTGATTGCAATTTTTTATTTTTTTTTTTAATATTAACATCGTTTTGTTATATTGATATAAGTGTGTTTCGGTGGTTTGACATATCTCTGTGAGTATTCATATTTTTTTGTTCATTTTATTTAACATCCACTATAACTGTATTAGTATAAAGACCCCATTGGAATTTAGCCATTGGCTTTCATGGGTTAACCTTGGTATACAAATGTATAATGTGAATTATATTCAAGTCTCTTGAAAACTGATTGATTCCGATATTTTATTTTAATTCTTTTGTTTAATACCAAAGTTTTCTATTTTATATTGTCAAAAATGCATTGCAATAACGTATATGTAGTATACCAAATATCTATCTATCTATCGTATTGGTGTATTGGAGATTTAAGTCACGGTCCCGCCTTTATCAGGGATCAAGCCGTAATTTCTATTGTGGCAAAATAGTTTTGTAAGCAAATCACCAAAACTTTTACGCTTAGCATATGCAATAATTAAATTTTGCTTTGTTTGAAAGATTTGATTGCATGTTTTATCATTAAAAATAATAACCAGTGTGTTATAAATATGGATTTCAGACCTTTGAATCTTGGATCATATTTTGTAATTAAAACATTAGGCATTTCATTTGCTTTCTTGATTTCATGTAACAGTTATAACTCTGTTTAAAACTAAGAAGTCATTAATAATTCGGTCAATCTCAAAACTCATGTACTATCTTTTTAAAAGGTGTGATCTGAACTCAGTGATTTCTTTTTGTAATCGTGCCTTGTCACTTGTATTGCAAACATGTCTTATACATTCCCCCCTTAATAAAAATCCTTAAAGACTGATTTGGAGTGAGGGCTGTGGAATGTATTTGTTGGTTTTATAAATAATTTTACGATATGAAATTCTTTAAAACGGGTGCCATTGTATGCAGATATATATAGAAAAC
This sequence comes from Saccostrea cuccullata, assembly GCF_032062105.1. NCBI lineage: Eukaryota > Metazoa > Mollusca > Bivalvia > Ostreida > Ostreidae > Saccostrea > Saccostrea cuccullata. Next base: position 1,705 of record NW_026937661.1, read on the forward strand.
TAATGGTAGTGATGCATCAGATAATTCATAAGTAAATTTCAGTAAGGGATGACATTCATTTGCTGTTTCAAGTAATCGTTTAGTTTCGTTTTCCGAGCCATCATAAATCACGGAATAACTCAAGAAAGCAATTTTCTGTTTGTATTCAAAGTTGTTTACTTACATTTTAGTTATTTGATACACTTTAAGATCCGATACTTCTGGACTAATTGAGAGTGAACTTCAATAAAACGCACGTTCTGATGTCAAATTAGCTTCATCAAGTCACCTGTTTAAGGCCTCTTGATGTCATATCTCACGATAGAATTTTAATGTGTTTCGCAGGTGAACTTTGTCAGTGTAAGAATTGTACATGTACATATTGCATTGCTAGTTAAATAGTAACTTGACGACAAAACTTGATAAAACACTGTACAAAATAACAATATTTCTATTCAAAAGTGGCGGCCTCTGTCGGCCATCGTATAATTCTACAGTATTAAAATTATAAAGGATAAAATAGACACCACAGCTCGCGAAAATTACATGTATGTCTCGCTGATAAATACAATCAAGCTTTTTTCATAAAAAAAAAAGGGTGTCGTGAAATATTATGATCTAGAGTATATTCTCGGAATGTCTTTTAAGACGTGTGTAGAGATGCATCAACATGACTTACCACAGCAATCCTGCCTGTTGTAAATCAACACTTTCTTAACATTGACGGAATTCTTCAGAATGATCTTCAGCTATGGCCTCATCTCAAGCAAAGTGTGTGCTATTGGTGCCGGTGATGATGTTTTAATGCAAGTTGTTAAACCATCTACTGCGTAGGAGGCTAAGTGGTTGATATCGAAAACCGTGCTCAATGTGGCATGCATGGCTACTGTATAAAAGTAATAAGGCAAAGGATCAAAACTTCTTAAGGTTTACTCAATTCGGCTAAGAGAAACTCTTTAATTGAAATCATGGAATTTGAAGTGAAGAATACAATTCAATATTTACATTTACAGATGACCTTTCTTAAAAAATTAAATTTACGGTTAGTTTTCAATGAGATGCTTAGCCACATGATTACCGGAAAACAAACCGCGTTAGACGTACGGAGGGTCTGGACTGTGACGTCAAATGACGTCAAAGAAATTGATCACATGACTAACTTCATATAATATTCTCATGAAACTCTAAAAATGATATCTATTTTCTTAATTGTAATTACAGATTATGGATATCATTTTAGAAGTAGATAATGGTAGATGGTAATGGTATAATTTCTAATGGTAGATTACTATAATTCCATAGGAGGTACATCTTCTTCACAATCAAAAGTCTTTAGAGGTAAATTTACAATGATAACATTTTACTTACAGTTTTCACTGCCCCAATTTTCCTGAAAATAAAAAATACATATATACTGGAATTCATATTGATTTAGAGAAAGATACCTACAATGTAGAAGGCTAATGAAATTATCACAATCTAATTTAAAAGAAAAATTAAATGATCTAAGGTTTAGTTTTAATGAAAACCCTAAGCAACTTCAATAAAATCAATTCCCAATTATATTTCCAATTATAAAACTAATATATGGTAAAAATCAAAACAAATAGAGAGAACATTGTCGTCTTTGACTGAATATGTGTGTCTTAGAATTTCTTACAGACGAGTTGGGGAAAAAAAGATGAAGCCGGTTCCAAAGAAAAAAAAACCCTAATCATTAAAACTAAGATTAGTTTAATATTTGGCTGGTAAAATTTACCATTTCTAAGTATTTACATCCGGGATGTTCATCAATGTTGTTTGTTCCTATTTTCTTCCACTCACAGCAAACTCGACATTGAAACAAATCCTGTCTGATTTGACAAATTTCTATCCCTATACATCGTTGGTCATTTAAACAAAATTGGGAACACTTATTTATAGTTCTTCCAAACGTTAGCTCCTCTCCTGAGAAAATGGTTTGGTAGTCCTTGCTTGGAAGCTTCCCATAAAACCTCAGATTAAAGTCCCCATGATAGCGACGTTCCTGACACTCGACTCCCAAAAATATCAAAACAAAGTAAAAATGCTTCATTATGTCTGCCATCTATATCTACATTGATTAAATCAGGCTTATTATGAAATCGCTGCAAACTCTATACCGTAAAGATGGTGAATCGTAATATGCTATTTAACTTTTTATACACATTCTGATCATTGATCTGTAAACAAAATGGTTGTCTCGGAGGCAACAACACATGGCTTTATCCAAGTCTGGACAACTTTACCGAGTGAAAATCAAGATCTCGTTCTGGAAATTATATTTTGAATTGAATATAGTGCTAAAAAGAACTTGAATATTCATATGTACTTAGAAGGCACTAATTGTTGGTAAGCGGTGTTTTTCAATAACCCTAAATTTTAAGGTTGATTTACAAAAGAAATTTATATATTGTAGTGATCATAGTACTAAACAGTTAGTGAATATATTTAAGGAATGTTTTTAAGTTTTGTGTGAGTTATTGGTGTGTGAATCACACAGACTTGTCACGTAGGCATATATGCCTACGTGCAAGTCTGTGTGATTCACACACCAATAATTCACACTAAACTGAAAAACATTCCTTATATTTACAATTTACATGTTTGGAAGCAACTAAAATATACTCAATATTTGAATTTCTTGCTGCCCTATATCGTTGCATTTTTACCAAAGTCATTGCAGCCTCATTGTGACGTCACGATAACACACGTTTCTCCGTGTATATTTCTACGCGTGAGTATACACAAAAATGGTTTTCAAATGAATTTTACAAAATCGTCCTGTTTAAGTGTCTTGATCTGTAGAAGTAAAGTATCTAAAGGTGGGGTTTTTTTTTTTTATTTTTGCGGCACTGAAACTTTTTTTTCTCCTAAAGCTTAAAATATCTTCAAAAAGCATTATTCTGATCAATTGTGTATTTGGTACAGTCATTAATCTAAATTGCCATCCGCTGAAGATATTTTTACTTCGTAGGACTTCTAAAATAAGTAACATAATGATCATGTTATGTTTGCTCTCATTTTCCCACTTACATAGTTGTTTTTTTTTTTTTAAATTGAAGAGGAATTAAACCTTAAATTGAATGAAGGCCTATTATGAATACTTCAATTGATAAATAACTGGTGACCAAATCATCGATGAAGTCGCTCTGTTAAGGTTGCAAAAAGTCAAATCTTGGAATGATTTAAACATATATAACAAAACTCTGTTGAAAATTTATGTCTTACAATTATTAAACTTGAATGTAGATTTTGCACTGCAAGAATAAGGACAAAGGAATCCCGAATCCAGCTCTGCTTTTGTGTAAAGCGTTCATGCTAGATTTTTTATACTACTTTGTATGATAAATATATATTAGGGGTGTTAACTTGTTAACCGATTAATCGGTCGGAACGATGGTAATCGATTACGAAATCTGTAACCGGTTAGTCGGAAAATTTCAAAATATGTGTAAATTTCCTTAAAGTTTAATTTGCAATTTCACCGAAAAACCTGTGATCGTTTATACATGTTTGAACGCTTTCACATGCGTGTAATTTAGGGATCGTTTTGTTCCCGATATCTCCTATACCCTTTAATAATATTAATTAAGTCAAGGTTAAATATTGTGAACTTCTTTTGAAGTTATCTGCCAGTTTGTTTAAAATAAGCATTGTAAATTAAGTTTAGTTTCAAATTTGTTTCTGTTAATTGTGTCAATGCAGAGTAACAGTGTGTTATATATTGGGGGTCATTAGAAAGTTATCAATAGCTTTAATACATGGATGTTTTATGGTTTTCCTTTCGAAATTGAGTTAAATTACGTAAAGTATACGGAACAAGCATAAACAGAATATTTCTAATGCGGTTTTTCTTACATTTGTTGTTTTTATTTATATAATTATTTATTCATTGTGTGTGTGTGGGGGGGGGGGGTATATGAATAGAATTTAAAAAAAAAATGCCGGCGTGAAGCGTTGTAGTTCATATACCTGATGAATCTTCAAAAATTAAATTCATTTCTTATATTTACATTATTTTTCTGATAATTTGCCACAAATTTACGCCGTTCAACTGTGATTTTTAAAGCAAAACAGTGTGCACTATATTTTTTACGTCAAATGCGGTATTATGACGTAACAATAGAGATATTGATGTACTCGTGGTATATATGTATTTGTAGTTCATGAGAAAATATTTACATTTCCAATAAATTTCCCCTATGATTCTTTACAAAATAAAATGCAGTATATTTTCTCATGAACTACATTAGGTATGTATTACGAATAGGCATGAATATCTCCATTGTTACGTCATAATACCGCTTTTGACGTCAAAAAGTAAAAAATATAGTGCACTCTGTTTTGTTTTAAAAATGACAGATGAACGGCGTAAATTTATCGCAAGTCATCAGAAAAATAATGTAAATATAAGAAATGAATTTAATTTTTCGAAGATTCATGAGGTATATAAACTACGACGCTTCACGCCAGCATATTTATCAGGAAGCGCTAACGCGCTTCATGAAATATGCCGGCGTGAAGCTTCGTAGTTCATAATCTCATGAATCTTCAAAAATTGAATTCATTTCTTAAATAAACTGCATTTTATTTTGTAAAGAATCATAGGGGAAATTTATTGGAAATGTAAATATTGGGGTATGACTTGAAGTCGGTACGTGATCAAATCTACTATAACGCCCTTCGGGCGTTATAGAATTTGATCACGTGAACGACTTCATGTCATACCTTAATGAAACTCTAAAAATGATATCTTATTTCTTAATTGACTCCCTACACGTGACATGCTTTAAACCGATCAAACTGATATTTATTACCACTCGCATTGTTGAATATGCTTTCGAAAGAATTAATTCATTAAGACGGCTGTCCAGAAACTGGCGTTGTTTAGGTAGCCGATAGCGGTGGTCAGATGAATGCTGCAATAGTTATATAAACTCAGAGTTCAGCCATTGGGTAGAAGTTTAAGGTGGTTTTTTCGAAGTGTAGATAGTTCAGCTAAAGGGCAATAAAAGGTTTGGACATCATTCTGTCACAATATAAATTGATGAATTGCTGGCTATGTATTGAACCCGAGTTATAGTGCTGACCAAGTGCTGCTCTAGATATCTATAATTTAGTATAAAGGACATACGCAACGTACTTAACCTACTTATAATGTTTTCAAGGTTTTCTTAAATTAAGATTATAGTGTCAACAGATGTTCAAAGACAAAAATATCAAAATATGAAGCACATGTGTCAGACTCTTTGGTATCTTTTATCTCAAACTCACCAGGATATATTGTATCAAGATAAGAAATAATTAGATAAATAATTATCAATAGATACTCTATGTTTAAATTAACTCAATTAAACTTAGTAAAGTTATTACTCAATAAAATTAATATGAAGGCATAAATATCTAAAAATATATTATATATATATATATATATATATATATATATATATATATATATATATATATATATATATATATATATATATATATATATATATATATATATATTATTGATGCTTTCTATACCTGGCCTTTTCTCATGCATCGTGAAAGTTAATGTAAGAGATAACTTTCACCCAGTGATGCATTTTAATCATTTTTCTCACTTGAAGGTATTTATTTAGTCAGAAGATTCTGTTGAAGATCAATTATTAATCTACCTTCAAATCAACTTTAATTAACTAACGAGAATTAAAAGTTAAAAAACAAATGATACAGGCTTGTTCTGTCCATTTTATTGATGATTTTTTTTCTTTTTGTAGAAAATACAATGTTGTTATTATCAAGAGGCCCATGGGCCACATCGCTCACCTGAGCACTAAGGGTAGGAAAAAGTAGAAAATGGCTTTTTATTGTAAAGTTTAAATCCAAAAGTAGTCCCATGACCAATCATGGATTTGCTATTATTTAGAAAATGATTTTTAAATAATTTTCCTACATATATCTTTAAAAACTTTGGTCGGCCATTTTGGCCCGGCTCTATCCCCGGGGGTCATGATTTGAACAAACTTGAATCTACACTACCTGAACATGCTTCCATATAAATATGATGAATCATGGCTTTGTCATTCTTGAGAAGAAAATTTTTAAAGAATTTTCCTATATATTTCTATGTAAAAATTTTGGTCGGCCATTTTGGCCACGCTCTACCCCCGGGGGTCATGATTTGAACAAACTTGAATCTACACTACCTGAACATGCTTCCATATAAATA
>NW_026937662.1:0-8027 GCF_032062105.1 Saccostrea cuccullata
CAAAAGCCGCAAAAAAAAATACACAGCCATATGTAATATTTAAAATTTCCTTTCAAAATTTTTCCTTTTGGGGTCCAAAGGGCTTAAACTAATTTGAAACATACACAACACATTTCTGTGCGTTTATTATAAAAGTATTGTTCTACTTACTGATTGCAACTAGTGAAGATTGTTCATCAATATTGTAAATGCATTTGGATTTTTTGAATTATTATATAATTTGTTTATTTTATTTACCTAGTTATACTGTATATTAAATGATTTTAAAGCCTTTTTTAAGATGGTAATGTAGCAAAACACTTATGTTTCTGTAGTATGACACATTTCACAAACATAATTGCAACAAACATGATATATCCGATATCAAAAGTCATAATATTGGAAGTTAAACTGTTGTGGATACGATTTCAAGAATGCTGTTAGAGAGAGTACCCTTTAGACCTCATGCTCACACCAAATTAAAGAATTCAAGTAAGGGTTTTTGAGACAAATCGAAAAAGAGAATGTTAGAATAATAAGACTAGAGCAAAGCTCGTTGCAAAGCAACGAGTGGGTCTTCCTTCCTAGCGATAAGCAAAAGATTAAATGTTTCTGTCTAGATTGTCAACAATCTAGTTGACAATCTAGACAGAAACATTTAATCTTTTGCTTATCGCTAGGAAGGAAGACCCACTCGTGCTTTGCAACGAGCTTTGCTCTAGTTGTATTTGTATTTGTATAATGTCCTCGGTGCTCAGAAAGAAGCAAAAGACGCTTTTCAATGATTTAGTCTTCCTAATTTAGTTTATAAATCTCTTTTGATTAAAATATATGTCCGTAACATTTTTTATCAAATTTCTGATTGTTATTAGAACGCAGTTTTGGGTATGAGCCTTATTATACTGGAAAATGAGAGATCAAATGATTTCCTGGACTTGTTTCTTTCTTGTGAAAAGGTGTTTTTTCAAGTTTGGATAAAAAACATAAAACCCAGAAAGACCAGTTAGGTTGGAACGTAAACAAGCCAGAGTGGATTATTTGTACCTTTTCCTCATTCCAGAAAAATACCGTATCTTTCTGGAATGATTATTCTGGGTTTTTTACTTTTTTCCAATGGTTTACATGATGAATAAATGTAATAAAAATAATTTATTTAAAAACAAATGGGGTTGAAATTCGGAGGGGGGAGGTCCTGTCCAAAAGTATCTGTAAGGGGAAAGATGACTTCTTTACATACTTGTATTACTTCCATAGTTTTATTTTTTTTGATTGATCACTATTCATCGTTATCGTCATTATTTACGTACATTCCCACGTAATAATTTTCTAACGGGTTAATTTGCTTAAATGATAAATTGACTATTGATATTTATATCCCAAAGAGAAAGTGGAATATCGAGATGAATTGAGTGAATTAAAACAAATTAAACAAAACTACCTTACAGGCAATTATAGCGTACAATTTGATGGCTTTGTCCATTGTCCTGAATATCTTTTCTGATAAGAATACTAAGGCTCGTAAGGTTAAATTACATACTTTACGCATCAGTTTTGTATGAAATATATGGAGATAACGAACAGTATTCAAGCTAAAATGTCCTTTAAACTATACACATTTTGGAGCAAAGCAAGCACGGACCTCTAAAACATGAGAGATGGGGTCAGGTGCCAAGGAGGAGAGAGCATCCTCTGCCGACCGGTCACTCCCGTGTGTGGTCCTTTGCATGATCGACCATAATGGGAAGATCCTTCGGCAATTCAGTGAGCAAAGAATGGCTTAACAATTAGTATGAAACACGTCAGTTAGCATTTGACTGAATAAAAAATTGTATCTGATGACGTCATTGTATCGGACATAGAACTTTCAAAATGATGACTTTAAAAGAGTCTTTAGAAATTGTTCATAGAATCTCACGAGATTCTTTCTTCGATCATCATTCGTTTTCCAGGATCCAATGGTCTCATCTCTTAATAACCCTGATCTTTTATCAAATCTTCACTGCTGAGTGTGTCACTTCGAAAAATTTCGTCCACGACGTTCTTGCCCCAAGACCGTAAACTGAGAACAGACTTAAGTCAACATTTTGATTTTTAATATCTTAAATAACTTTAAAATTTTGCAATTGTGCAAAACACTTCAATTCAAACATATGATGAAATTTTATTTATTATCAAATTTATTTTCAAAGTTATATCGATTTGAAATTTTGACTAGTCCGGTCTCAGTTTATGGTCTTGGAGCCTGATGGACAATTTCCTTTTTTGAAATTTGAAACACTCTGGCAGCATCGTATTTGTGCCGTGGCAACACTATATATATACCCAACATTGTGTCTTAAAAAACCAGTGGTTTCCTTGATAAACCATCAGTGTCAGTTTCCTTTTTTGAAATTTGAAAGTTACATAGTAAGCTAAACAAACATTCCATCTTTGGCTTGTTGCATCAAGCTTAGACTTTGATGAAGATGTCAGAGGATTATTATCTGTGATTATTAAAGAGATTATCATGTAGGTTGTCACAGGATGTCAACTCAAGGTTAAAGAACTCTAGTGATTAGATTTTTTAAACATATTTATTGAAAACGTCCTTCCAATCACATTATTCACATTATTACTTTTATTTTTAATATTCATTGAATTTTGAATTACCTCTAAACATTTCTAGTCTATTTTTCCAACTTACCTCATGAATTGTTTATTCTTCTTCCTGGCCTATGTCTGTTAAAACAGTGTTTTAGAATCCAAATTTCTATTCTTATTTTCTAGTGCAGGACACAAACCCCCTCCAGAAGTAATTTTAATTTTGAAACAATGTTTATTATTAACATTATGAATGCCTTTTCGGCGCATTTGTATGCCGAAATATGGCTGAAATATTGCCGACTCGGCGTTAAACAACAATAATCAATCAATCAATCGACATATTTGTATTAATTTTGATATTCAAATATACGATAGAAATTTTGGCTGATTATTATAACTATTTCAAAATTTATTTTAATTTGAAAGATAAGCTCACCTCCAGTAAATTGTCTTGAAATTTAGAAACGATATACTAATAAAATTCAGATTGATTTCAGTATTGTTAAACTGTGCATTCTTGTAATTAGAATGGTTCTAACGAGCAATAAATCCAATCAACGATTTAAAAATTTTATTAACCAACAAGATTACCAACTGGAAGAGGCGTTGTACTTGTCAAGCTGAAAATAAAAAAAAAAAACTACTAAATACTGACATCTTCAAATTTTGTGTAAATTTTGCATCTGTTGACTTCTTTATGTATTATTGATAAACAAATATACATAAACCTTTTCAAAGATAAATAAACGTCTGGAATAATATCATAATGGTTTTATGCATGACGTCATTTGAAAACTATCCATTGAGATAAATACAGAGTACTAGCAAGAACTCGAAAAACGACTGGAACAAAACAAATTTTGTTTAATATGTTAATAATAAAAATATCCTAATAAAAATAAGAAGGGATGTTTACAACCTGTATAAGAGAGAAATAACTACGAAGTTAAAAAAAATGAATACTCTTTTTCACAAATGAAATGAAGCTTGGCGTCACAATCTTCATCATTCCAGACGCCGTGTGGAAAGAAAAACGCAAATATAGACACAGTCCTCCATGTTTTGGGCATTATCAGGCTGGAAGAGACCCAGTTAGTAATTGAGCTTCTTTCTGAGTAGACATCCATAACCATTCATTTTCAACAATCGCATTTATGTTAAACCAATCCAGTAGTTATCTGCAGAGAAGGTTAAAACGTGAACTTTGAAATTTCCCTTGCAGTTTCACTTCTAATTTCATTAACCTCCGGTACAACTTGACATTGCAGTGTGTGGACAATTATCTAGTCTGAATTTTAATATACAATTTCAGGACACCACTTTATGAATAAAACATTTTTTGTTTAAGTTATAAAAGACTGAATTTGATTTTTTTTACATATTACATGAACGAATTGATAAACAAATATTTTAAAGAAAATATTAAGGATTTGATAATGTTAAAATTTGTTAAGACACACACATTTACATGTGACTAACTGGTCAAATTAGATTTTGAATATATTTAAGGAATGACTCTAATTCTTGGCCAGATTATCGAGTATAATATGGTTTGGGTCAGTTTACGCTTTTTTATAATCCGCTTCGCGGATTATAAAGTGACCAAAACCATATTATACTCGATAATCTGGCCAAAATTGCTTTTGATAATTTAATTTTAAAATAATTAAACAACTGGGGATGTAAAATTGTGTTGTTTTTATTAGTTCAAATTTACCGCGCAGTAATACAACCGTAGTAACGGAAGTGATGGGAAGCAAGGAGAGGTAAAAACTGATACATAGATCTCTAGCAGCCATGATGCTTGTTTACATGAGGTAAGATCGAGCAACTGTTTGAAGTTAAAGGTACATTCATTAAATCTCAAATTTTCATGATCCGAAGGACTGGAAATGAGGGGATTGATGGATACAGATGATTCAGCTGGTTGTCAAGGGGGTGTGTCCCCATACCAAACGAGATTATACAAAATGTTATGCGTTCCTTTTTGGAAATCAACCAATGAGAAACAAGGATACCAAACAGAATTAAATTATATACAAATATAAAATATTTTACCTTTAGATGACAAAAAATATTGTATTTTTTGTTGAAAATACTCACGACTATGTACCATGTTTTGTCAGATGCTGCTGCAGGAAATCATTTTCATCCCGCGTCTCTATTTCCACCAGTTTAGCAGAGAGTCCCTTACAAAACGACTGAAATGTAAATTAATCTAATGATTACCTATCAAAGCTATGTATAGTCGCTTGTATTGAGAATAAACGTCTGTTTTCTATCAATAGTTTCAAAATTAAATATCTCAGGAAGATTTGTTCATTCCAAATTTCAGCAAGACAAAAAGCATGGAGCCGATGTGAGGTACATCCAGTGAATACTAATAATGTTGCAAATTCAGAATTTTATTTACAGTGCAGTTGTTAGAAAATGTATTTATGGTAGTGTCTTTGTTGACTGCACTTTATGCATGCATACAAAGAAGATGGGCAAACAAGGCAAGCAAAATGCACATTATACCTATTATGGCAATTTAAAAAAAATCGATTATAACATTTTTTTTAATATTTCATTATACCTTAACGTGTAGTTTATTTAAAATAAATCACAAACTTTGAAAGCTTGAAATAAAGTATCTATGAAATAGCATACATACATCAAAGAGGGTAAAATCTTCACAATATTGCACAATTACAGTATACACCTTCGAGTGGTTCATCATTCCATTTATTGAAATATTATTCTTAAAGTTTGCGTAAAAATACACATTTTTTGTTGTTAAAACCCTAGAATAAAGATAAACAATTCCTTAAAATTTACTTTTATGACACAACATTCGTATTTTTCTGAGATTTTATTTGAAATCATTTTAGTCAAAGTCAAATCACAAGCATGTTTTGAAATTTTCATTATCAGCGGTTAGCTTGTAAGTATCAGAGTAAAAATATAAATTCATGTCTTTTTCCGTGTGTTTTTTGGTTTCAACTCCCCAAGAATATCGCATCAAGAACAATTAAGAAATGTGTCAGCCGATGCCGCTGGTCATACCCTCGCTCTGATGTGAATAAACACTATCATGTTAATATATACAAGTTCAATTACAGGCAGATGCACAAAAATTTGAAGTTGACATCGATATCAAAATTAATACCACCATATGGCATGCCTCAACAAAGAGTGTACTGAATTAAAGCATCTGGTATGAATAGTTAATGAGAAAACTGCGACGAAAATATGTTTTATATGAAACGGACAGACACACGTAGAAACAGAAAGTTGACATCGGATTTGAACAAAAATGAATCCCGCCATATGGCATGCCTCAGAGAAGATTGTGTTAAAATTCAAGCAATTGGATCAGTAGTTGCTGAGAAAACTGGTGACGAAAATTTGTTATGTATGAAACGAACAGATGCACAGACAAACAGGAAGTTGACACCGGATTTAAACACAAATGTATCCCAACGTATGGCATGCATGATCAGATTATGTTAAAATTTCAAGCATCTGTGATGAGTAAGTACTGAGAAAACTGTGACGAAAATTTGTTATTTATGAAACGGACAGACACACAGGCAAACAGGAATTTGACATCGGATTTAGACAAAAATGTATTCCACCGTATAGCATGCCTCTGAGAAGATTGTGTTAAAATTTTCAAGCATCTGCAGTTAGTAGTTGCTCAAGAAAATTGCGACCAAAATTTGTTACGGACAGACACACGGATACACAGACAGAAACACAAGGGTAAAACAGTATACCCCCTCTACTTCGGAGCGGGGTATAATCGAGTTCTCGAGAGATAATGTTATTTCGTTCAATGAGGAGAGGTTAATGTCATGTTTCTCAATAGCACCTGATGCTACCTCTGATGTTTTGAAGGTCCGTGTTTGCTCTTCTCCTTTCTTGTATTGGTTTATGGACTTTTGAGCTTGAATACTGCTCGTTATCACCAGATATTTCACGAACTGAATATGATGCTTATACATTTAATTTGAAGATATAGACATTACGCATCTTTTCCCCCGTCTCCTTCAATTTAATTTTAATACCAGGTACATATATGCACCAATGTAAAAATTAAAGAATTTTCCTCTTCGAAATTAAAAAAAGATGATGAAACAGCGTGAATAATTACAAACCATGGCTTCAGTCCAGCTGTTTAGGACGCCATCAATGAATACATAGCACGAGGATCCATGTTGATACCAACCATGGGGGACAGACGGGGATCCAGTGACAACTTTTAAGTAAATTAAAATAAATATGTGATCTAATGGCTCAGGATCAACTTTAATGATTATTGGAGAATTGATTGGTTTCTTTACTTTTCCTTTGTTTAACTTCGAATGGATTTTAATCGTCAGTTTTAATAAATGACATTTTTGGAAATAATATTTTGTTTTCGTTGTCATTGGCAAAATCCTTACCCTAGAATGGCTGCTGTCGAGATAAAGACATTGATTTAAAACTAGCATTGAACAATTATTAGTTGCTGTAGAATTTCGTCTTGGAAACACTCAGTTTTCTTGAAAATTACTTAGAATTAGAGAGATTATGTACAACACGGTTAAAATGCAATATTACTACTCACCAATAAAGAAAATATCCAGATTAATGAAGATGAGGAGTTTCGAGAAAAACATTCTTTGTATCAATCTATATTTTATTTGCAAAAATTGTGGACACAGTGAACTTGTGACTTGCTAATCTTTGCAAGCAAAGGAAACGATTTTTGTCCTAATAACGATCATTATCTTGATTTAGCCTTATAACTGCCATTATAAAATGTGAAGATAACAAACCGAAATTATGCGTAAAAGTACTATTGAAAAATAGAATCTATAGGCCCTTGAACTTTTTTGATTGGTTCGGCCAATGGAAAAATGTCGGATTAAATCATTCAATTAAAATGATGATAAATGTATATATCTTAAAGGCCATGGAAAGGTAAGACCTTCTTTTGACCCCGGTTTCTGGTATCTTTGAGAGCGATGCAAAAGTTCCTGTGTTCATCCGTATTTCAAGATGAGTACAGATGCCAAGTTTTGTGATATAAAGTTTCAGAAAGTTCAGAAACTTTGTCATTTTTCCCAATTTTTGAACACAAGCTTGCTTATCTACCAAATTTATTTATTTTATGCGCTAGTATACTAGTAATATGCATCTTTTACATAAAAATCTCATATAGACCAGTTTGTCCTCTTGTCTCCAATAGCAAAATGTTTCTCAAATTTGATGAAATTTCATCAGAATTGAGGAAATGTAAATTACTTGGCACCCTAAAGGTACTTGGACACAGATTTGAAGCTATTGTTTTCTATATAAAATACTGTGGTGCTTCTGGTGTGGGTCCTAAGTGCACCCCGAGTTCCGAGCTGCCAAGGAATCAAACAGACGTCCATACTTCAGAAACTTTTATTAGAACTGACTCATGACGTATACAAAACATATGCACTCCGAAC
>NW_026937663.1:0-7921 GCF_032062105.1 Saccostrea cuccullata
TTTTCCCCTAATTTTTTTCCAAACATTTTTTTTGGGGGGTTTGGACATATTTAATCTTAATTTCACTCTTCTTTTTTTTTTAAATACCGTCCGATTTTGTTATCGCCGTCCGATAATATTTATCAGACTGGCAATTATTATTATCGGACGGCTACGGAAAAAGACTGCAAGAAAAAGGCTTAGTCACAGCAATGTTTTAATTAAAATTAACCCTTTTACGCTCCTTTATTTTTTTATTTTGTTTACAGCGACATAAAAAAAAAAAAACGTAAAGGATCTAATTTTAATTAGATTGTGTGAAACTACAAACAAAAAATAAATTCAAAAACACAACATATCTCTATTTTTCCCCAAAATATTTATAGGGAACTGAGAGAAAAAAAAAATATAGATTACTCTAAATCCTAATTAAATGACGAGTCGAGAAAAAAACGGCGCTCCTCAAAAATTGTCAACACGAGTGACAATAACTTTTAATAGAAAAAAACTGTTTGTTCGAAAAATTGAAATAATAAACAATTCAGAATAAAGTTCAATCGTTGTGGCACAAGTGCCAAAAATTTCAATGGTAAAAAAAAAATGTAATTTGCACAAGACAATGTTAAGTTGAAAAATTTCGTACCAACGTTTTTAAAAAACGCCCTTGATAATGTCACTAAATATAATAAAAAATGAAAACACAAAATAAATTGACTGTGATATCCCACTTTAAAATGCACTTAAAAGTAAAAAAAAAATAACGTGGCAAATTAGTCAAATTGTTTGAACTTTGCGAGTAACTTAATTATTACGCCTGTAAGCAACAGTTTCCTAAAATTCCAAAATGACTATTTGTAAAAGATTTCACCTGTGTTTTTTCACGGGTAAAACTCACACGTAAATTTGTTGCAAAAAAAATACATGTAAATTTGGAACCCCGTATTGCCTTATAGGAACACAACAATTGCACTGCGTAACCTTCAGTTACATTATGTCAACTCCATATGACAGTTACTCACACAACTATTCATTGTGTTAACCTTCTATTACATTATGTCAACTCTACATGATTTAACTATACTACTATAGCATTGTGGAATTTCCTTTACATTATGTCAACTCTTTATGACATTTACTCCCACTATTATTTCATTGTGTCAACCTTCCATTACATTATGTCAACTCTTTATGACATTTACTCACACTACTATTGCGTTGTGTCAACCTTCCTTTATATTATGACAACTCTTTATGACATTAACCCACACTACTACTCATTGTGTAACCTTCCATTATATTGTCGATTCTTTATGAATTACCCACACTCATTGCATCGTGTAAAACCTTCCTTTACATTATGTCAACACTTTAAGACATTTACACATTCTTGCATTTCGTTATGTTTACTGTTCATGACATTTAATTAAACAACAATTACATTGTGTTAACCTATCATTACATTATGTCAATTCTTTATGATTTTAAACTCAACACTACATTATGTCGATTCACTATTACGTTATGCGAAAGGGTATCCTCGGCCCTTTTAATGGCATCCATTTTGAAATCGGCAACCTGGCTGACTCCGCACGCTCCATTCAAACGTTATGTGCGAGGTACGAGTCATCCGAGGAATTCCGATTTTTTTTCCCGTTCCGGAGCACAAAAATTGGCGGGAAAAAAATTTGCCGTAGAGGAAATCTCAGCGATTTGGGAATGGCATCTTTAAATAAAAATTTTAAGCGACAAAGGATTGACAATCTTGAAACGTGCAAACCCTTTAACACTGCGACTGTGAATTAAAGTCACTCGAAATTAATGGCGTTTACTTTAATCTGATACATATGTAATTAAATAAATCAAATATTATGAGTCGGGGAAATTTTTTTTTTTTTTTTATTTTTTTTTATTTTTTGTTTGTTTGTTTTTTTTTTTTTGCTAAAAGTCTTAACTTCTGATCTTACTAAGAACATTGTAATAAGTTCTTTTTTATCAGTCTTGAACTTTCCTTTTTTTTTAAAGTGTAAATAATGTTAACACACGTGCACTGGTGGGTTGGGGGGGGGGAAACCCCGCCAAATTTTTAGTGACCAAATTCTACATGTACAAAAAATAAATAAATTTATTGGTTTTACTTTGTAGGACTTCATTTGTTTCACATTAAGTTTAGCTGAATTAAATTGAAAACTTTTTTTAAAAAATATAAAGCCTGGGGCTTCTCTGCTTTCCCCTTGGGCTCCAACCATAAACCGTCCCCTTCAGGCTTAATTGGACAATTTTTTTTTTTCAAGATTCTCATATCCGCTATATATGTGTTCATGCATGCTTACTAAGGCATATTCAATTGATTTAGATGAGGGATTGGTAGATTTTTTGTAATAAATTCTGGCCCTGGAATAGTTGAAAAAATTACAATTCCAGTGCGTGACTATATCTTTTTGAAAAAGGGGGAGGAGGGGGGGGGGAGCGAAAAAAAAAATTCGCCCCAAAAAAAAATTTAGAAGCCAAAAAAAAAAATTTTCTACTCCAAGCCCAAAATCCTATTTCGGGGGGGGTCCAATTCGATCAGTCCTAATTTTTTTTGTCAGATATACTACATTACCCCCTGGACTATACTTCCCAAAAAATGGGGGGGGGGCTGTACTTTCAATGAAATTACATTTTTATTGTAAAGTTATGTTTGGGAAAAAAGGGGGGTTGATATTTTGTGCCTCTAATTCTTCCGTATCAATGGACCCCCCCCCCCCCCCCCCCCCCTTTCCAGTCATAAAAACACGGTCGTCAACATTATTTTTACCAGATTACTGCTTTGAGATAATGTAAATTTTTTTACATCGGTAATGCACTTTTGGAATCAACATGATAAAGAGTTAACACAATATAAAAATATTTTAAATTTAAAAAAGAGTTGACATAACGTTATTATATATCCACATCACGGAATTGAGTTTTGACATAATGTGATAAAGTGTTGATATAATATAAAGATATGTTCACATAATGTCATACACTTTTTACACCACGTAATAAAGCACTAAAAAAGGTAAGATGTGTTCACCTCACATCATGATGCTCTGCCTTAAATAAAGATAAACCCATATCATGTAATAATGCTTTGATATAATAAAAATATACACTCTGAAAAGGAATGGATTTTTGACTTCATGTAATGATAAGTTTAATTATAAAAACAATTCACTTGACGTAATGCAATTTTGACCTCTCATATTAAAAAAATGAAATGATGTAAAGAAACATTCATTTCAGTAATAAAGTTTTAACACAATGTAAACACATTATCGCTTCACATATTGAATTTTGACTTAAGTTTAATCTAATAATAAAGGGGGTTTTTTCTTCATGTAATGACATTGACATGATGTAAAGATATTTTTACATAATCTATAAAGAATTGACATAACTAAAATTTTCAATACGTAATATAAATTGACATAATAAATGCATAGTTGTATGCTATAAGGCAGTGTTGGCGTTCCATGTAAATTAAATCCCCGCTCCGAATTACCGGCGACGCCAATGTATAAAATTATACATTTTACTATGGAAAATGTCGCCTACCTTACAATAAAAGGTGACAGGAACACCCAGGTTTACATAATGGGTAAACACAGGTACATGCAACAAAATTTAAAAGGAAAACGTGGTGAAAGGGGTTGACTGGTAATTTTGACGGGGGGAAACGTGGGAAAGGTGGAGGCATGAGGTCAGGGTGAAAAGGGCATTGTGGACTTATTTTTTCATATGCAATTTCACTACAATATACATCACAAGTTCTTAAACATACATCACAAGATTTTGAATATTCATCACAAGATTTTGAATATACATCACAAATATTGAAAATACATTACAAGATTTTGAATATCATCACAAGATTTCAAACATACATCACAAAATTTCGAACATAATCCAAGATTTGGAATAATTACATCACAAGATTATCGAATATAGCAACGTTTGACATGCCATATTTTGAAAGTCCCTGAGTATATTTGAATGCTATTTTTATTTAGTCGGCTAACTTTTAATTTGTTTGGTATTGACTTGATTTTTATTTGACGACAATGTTAATTTTAAAATATTGGTTAACTAATTTTTTATTGTATTTTAAAGGTGGCTCATTACATCCACAGTTTATTTTAATTTCATGACAGCACCACTTATCATGAGATGCCAAATATCCAAATGGAGATATTGATATCGTAAATATTTTTTAAAATTTTTTAACTTTCTTTTTATTTTAGTGAAATGTTTTATTTCAAGTTTATTATTTCAATAATTGTATAACTTTCAGTGACAAATGACGGACAACTACTTTAGAAAAGTACACACAATGAAAATACTTCATAATCCCTAATATTAATTTTATTAAAAAAAATAGTTTTCTTCAAAAAAACAATAAATGTCATTATCTTTTTAATCTGCGCATAAAATATTTTAAAAATAGTTCTGAAGAGACAAGGAATGTATTTCAATTTGCTTGTGACAAATTAAAAAAAATGTTTTAACGAAATGAAAATTCCAATTTCAAAATATTTGGTATAATAAGTCCTTTTTTCAAGAGTTATCTTTCCTAATTACCCAAGACTCAAAACACAAAGGAACGTTTAAAATTACTCTAAATTTCAAAATAAAGCTTTAAATTCCATAATATATATTTAAATAAAAAGCAAATGTATAAATTAACACCAACACAGTAAATTGTGCAAGTAAATAATTTTTTTAATTTCAACAAAGTTGTAGATTTAAACTGAATTTCCTCCATGAAACATTATTGATAAGCCACTGCTTCGACATGTCAGAAATTGCCATTACTTGTTTGGCGAAGATTTGGCTGTTGTTTTTTTGGTTTCGCTAAAAAAATAATCCCCCTTGGTGTATGTAAAATGAATCCGTTACTTTGTTTTCACTGTTTATAACACCGCATGTTTCATCTATTTTTAAAGCGTTTTAAAGGTCAGGGTCATATAAGTAGGTCCCCAAACATTCGACCCCAAAGTAATTGGTGAAAAAATGGAGGTTTATTTTTTTGTGTAGTAGTCATCAAAAAGTGGTGTAATGACCCCAAATAAACAAACATGAATTAAATTGATTGAATTGATGTGATAACATGAAAAAAAAACTGACACATTTACCATTCTGGTTAATTATCCTGGCAGAGAGGGTCATCATTTTACAAAGTCTATTGCAATTAAGATACCCATGCGAAATAGTTTAAAGAGAAATTTTCTTCTTTTTTTTTGATATTTTTTTTTAAGGTTTTTTCAGACTGCAAAATACTGAAAAATTAGAATTTACACATGTGGTATTGGTTCAATTTTTTTCAAACGGCTACCGTTGTTATGAAACATGAAAATTAACAAAATTTTAAAATATTTGAATTTTAAAATTGAAGAATTAGATGCATTTCACATTGTGTTGTAGTTAGTTCATATGATATCTATTTTTATTACTGTATTTCATAAAATCGTGAAAGATAGGAAGCTCAAATGGAGAACGTTTAAGGACGGAGATTCTGCTTGGACAGATAAGGATTATCCAGATTCCCTCTTCCTTTCCGGAATATTTGAAATGCATAGAAGGTTTCTTTATGCTTTCTTTGGATGATAATGCATATTGTATTTGAAAGAAAACTGTTTCATATTCAATAAAAAGTAAAATATACGAAAAGTCAATGACATTACATTATTTAAAAAAAACAGATTAGTGAAAAGCAGCCATAAAAAGAAACATTACAGATCATAAACATGTACTTTGATTTTACATTCGATTTTACAAACAAAGAGCACATTTATGATTAATTATATATGATTATATGTATTCTTTGAAAGAGAGCCTTTTTTTTGCTATCAATATATATGAATGAGCCCTTATGAAGGTAAGATTTTGTGTCTTTTACATGTTTTTACATCATAAACGCTTGCATGTCATTAGAATATATAGTTTACTCAAAATACTGAAACGTGGTATCTTGGAGAAACTTTGAAAATTCAAGATATTTCGAGTTTCGAGGGTCTGACATTTTCTGAGCTTTTTAAGATAAATTTGTTTTTTTGACGAGGATTAAACACTTTTACTTATTAAATTTTTTTTCTGGAGAAATATGTTTTCCCGAATACCTTTTTAAAAATCCTAAATGAAATATGAAAGACTTTGACTGAAGCCTTATAAGGATAACATTTTTAAATATAATATTTTTTTTTTTTATGTGATAGGTGTTAAATTTCTTCTTGAAGAGAGAAGAATACTTCTTCTTGGAAAAATCGGAGCAGGAAAAAGTGCCACAGGAAACGCAATAATAGGCTTTTTTTAAGCAGGGAAAAATTTTATGCCTGTGACAGATAAATGTTCATTTGCGAATGTTGTAAGGAAAAAAAAAAGTTGTCTGTGATACACCTGGGGTGGATGGTCTTACTGAAGATAAAAAAAAATCCCTAGATACTTTGAAGCGCTGTTTATATGTAACATGTCCTGGATTTCATGCCATTGTTTACGTCATTTTCAGATCAGAGATTTCAGGAATCTGATAAGGAATGTTCCAGCAGTTTCAGAAGTTGTTAAAAGATAATTATAAATATACAATTCTAGTTTTTACTAATATTGAGACTGCTGAGCTTTATGATATGATAAATGAATGTAAGGAAAAAAAGATTTTATAAATGTAAACAAAATATCTTTGTTTTGGAAACAGTGTTAATGTTGACAAAAAAATAATTTTCTGTTTGAACAGCAATTGGAAAGACTTATTTGCAGGAACTTTGATCATCCTTTTTATGTACACCCATTTTTCTCAAAGCATATGATTTTTTTGGAAGACCTGACGATTTAAAGAAGACAGCTCATTATACGCATAATAAACCCAGGGCATTGGCCAGAGAGAGGGCGTTTAATGGTCATTCTCCTCGTGATGATAGGCTCATTGAACTTTCAACTTTTATAATTATTTTGTATGTTTGTTAAAATAATTACTTTGCAAATATTTTTTTTTTTTTTTCCTGATAAAGTCATAAACTTGACAAGTTGTGTTAATTCATTTTAAAATTTTCGGTTACATTTCATTTTCATATTTAACGACGACCTGTTAGTAGCTATTTAAGGGGGGGGTGTCCAGCCACATATAGTGCAGTGAGAACAAAATGTAAACATTTCTTCAAATGGCTAAACTACATTATATTTTGATCAAAACTCAAGTCCTTTTTACAATAAAAGATAACGAAGTATGTTGTGAAATTTTAATTTGCAAAAAAAGCTTTTTAAAGCTCCTTAAACTAGCGCGCCTTAAAAAATCCAAAAAAAATATGAAATTGTGATTTATATTCTCTCTACAACCATTTGTTGAGAAAATGTCTAAATTTCACACTTTTAAATGATAATTTCAAGTTCAAAACAAAGGGTTTTTGAAAGAGCCCTGAAAGTAGTTCATGGATAGCAGCACGTGGTTTATTTTTAGCACAGAATTTTGTTTTCCAGACCTCCTTTTAATATGAAGGTACATAACAATCTTAAAATGTAGAAGAGAATTACAGTTGCAAAATTTTCAAAATGAACACTTTTAAAAGAGGAAAGGTGTTATAGTGTGGTTTGAAGTAATTTTTTTGTATTACTATTAGTATTATTATGAACAGTTGTTAAATAGTGTACGTATTGAAAAAAACAAATCTTAAACTCTTTGATTCCAGGTAAGGAAAAATGAGCACCATCAAAATTTAAAAAAAAATTTAAAAGTTTTGTTTACATAAACTTATTTATCATCAAAATTTTAATTAACCCCAAAGAAACACAAAGAAATTAGACACATTAAATCGATATGAATGACCTTGTTTTTTACCTACTAGTTTGAGTGGAGATCAAAAAGTTCCAAAAAAAACTTATATCTACAAAACCACAATTCAGTTTAGAAACATAGCCAAACACAAGTTCT
>NW_026937664.1:0-7931 GCF_032062105.1 Saccostrea cuccullata
AATTTGCAATAGATCAATAGAAATTCTAAAATAAGGCTCATTCTCAAGTCGAATGACTGATTTCACAATTTTCTTACAGGGGTCTGACAGACCATATTTCAGACTATGTGGGCAAAAAATGTGCGGTTGAATTTCTTTCATATTATATATATAAAGAGAGATTTTGTATCCCAGAACAAAATATCAATTGAAAGTTTCAGAAAAATTGAATTTGAGGAAAAATTTGACCTATCTATTTGGTCCTACCTTAATGTGATTTTTTTACATAGTTGTACTACGCTCAGTAAAATATTCACAAATCCTTTCTCCTATGTAAACGACATTAAGAAATTATTTTTAAAAAGATGAATATTCGCCATTTTGAATCGCCATTTTGACTTTTAACTTACAGCTGCGCCATCATTCAGTTGTAGAATAGTGAGATTAACGTTTGTTTAATTTTTCCGCTCATCAAAAAGGGCTAAGAAGTTGCAAAGGGTCCACCCTCCTCTTTTGTGTCCAAAATATACATAAGTTTTATAAATCATAATAGTGTGTGGCTGTGTGCCACTTAAATTCGGTGTACCCCGACCCCAAATCTGCCCCCTTTCAAGATTCCTGGATTCCCACAGTATCGCGGCGGCTTTCATAATCTGAATGTCAAAATTAACTACTTTGTTTTTGTAATTACAGAATCAGATATATGTACATACTAATAGTCTTTTTTATGTGCCTGGATCGATAGATACAGGACGTATATTGTTTTTGTCCTGTCTGTCTGTCTATTTGTTTGTTTGTCTGCAAACTTTGCAGGGCTTCATCATAACTTTTGAACCATGAAAGATATATTTACATCCACTGAATAAATTCTCCTTTAAGAAAACCCATAGGTATATTTGATGAAATCGATATAACCTCCTCTCCTACAAATCTATATACGACCTCAAAGGCACTGTTTACATTGATCATCGTGGTTTAATGATGCAAATCTTAATAAAAAGAAAACATACCTTTGATATGCCGCAGTAAAAAGATGCCTTTTAAATGATTTTTCAATAATTCTTCATGGTTATCCGTTGGGTTGTCAGTATCTCTCCTCGATACGTCCCTTAACCTTTTTGTGTTTTACTTTGTTTCGATGGCCGCTCAAATTAACGTTCAAATATACGAGTATTTGTGTCATTTCCGGGAAGATAACTCTGCATTTTACAACAGAACGTGTTTAATTTCTAAACACATTTAGATATAATATAAAACAGGTTTAGACATAAGTGTTTAGTTGTTAAACACATTTCTATACATGTTTAGATCTAAACACGTCATGGAAGTGTTTAATTCCTAAACACAATTTTTACAGTGCATGCATTGCGTTAAACACTGCATGAACTACATTAGGCATGTCGCCTATACAGATTTCTTGATCAGTGACTGTTGACTCACTGTTCCATCAATGAAACGTATAAAGACGTTCGCATCATTAAAACAATAATTAACCTTTTTAATCATACTTTAAATGATTATTTAGACGGATTATTTTGTCCGCAAAAACTTTAACCTTGCCCATAACTTTTGATTTAGTAGAGCTATGACTTTCATATTTCATATTTGTATTTCTTGTGACAAGACCTTTCTTTGGGTACCACCAAATTTGACCTTTTGACCTTGACCTTAGAGTTTGACCCACTTTTACTTGAAAATTTTAAAATTTTACTTTGGCCATATCTTTTGAACAGTAGACACCAGGACATTTATACTTCACATATGTAATGTTTGTTAAAAGACCTTTCACTGGATACCAACAACTTTGTCCCTTTGACCTTGACATTGTAGATTTCCTTACTTGTGAAAAAACTTTAACCTTGGCCATAACTTTTGAACGGTAAGGGATGGGGCTTTCGTACTTCATATATGTAATCCTCGTGAGAAGACCCTTCATTGGATACCAAGAACTTTGACCCTTTGACCTTGACCTTTGAGAATGACCTACTTTAAAAAAGCAAACCTTGACCATAAATTTTAAAGAGTTAGGGCTAGTGCTTTCATACTTTACATATTTGATTCTCATGACAAGATCTTTCATTTGAGAACAGTAACTTTGACCCTTTGACCTTGACCTTGGAGTTTGACCACTTTTTAAAAAATTGAACGTTGACCATAACTTCTGAACGATTAGGGCTAGGGCTTTCATGCTCTACATAAGTATTTTATGTGGCAAGACCTTTCATTTGATACTAATTACATTGACCTTTTGACCTTGACCTTGGAGATTTTTGTACTTATTAAAAAAACTTTAACATTAGCTTACTTTCAAATTTCACAATTCTTTTCCAGTGAGAATACCCTACGTTTGGTACCAATTAATTAAATTAGCATTTAAGAAAAGCTTAATCTTTGCTATGTTGCCATACGGGGGCATCAGTGTTTTACAAACACATCTTGTTTGTTTCTGTCTTTTAACAAAATTTCTCATACTAAAGAAGATGGGCGCATTTGGCGAGTGATCTGCAGGAATCATAGTACGAAACGGCTGCATTTCATTTCCGGAATTTTTTGCAATTATCTTCTTTTCATTTCCGACATTTTTCAAATACATATGTAGTACTTTGAGTAACAAATATGAAGACTACATTTGAAAAATTTAAAGAAAAAACATAAATAAATCATTGAAATCTAATATATGAGTTTTGTAAATATATCGATGACTTGCACATAAATGTGGTGCTGTCACTGACATTTAATTTAGTGCACATTAGATGTGGTGAAAACGTTTATGCTCATAGAACTCTTTTACCTTGACTCGCATCCGTAAATTCCGGAAATGAAAACAAAATTATGTCGGAAATGAAAACAAAAATGTCGGAAATAAAATTAAAAAATGTCGGAAATGATATGCATATTTCCGGAAATGAAATGCAGAGGTACGAAACATATAGGTCTAAATGTCCATGATTTAGTTGGCTGAACATAACTGGTCAGTTTTTACCAATACGTGCACGTCCAAAGGGTTTTTCTTTCATTTAGTTTGAACGACTTTGTGAGAATATAACATTTATGTCCATTTTTCCTAGGGGGTACTACAACATAGTAATGTTTCCCAAAAAATAAACAGCTAAAATATTAATATCATATCATAATAATATCATAGATGCATGTATATGTACATTATAGAATAGAAGATTGGAATTGATTTCGATCAAGACCAATTAAACTGAACCAAAATTTATCTAATCAAAATTTTAATAAATCAGTGCATAAAACGAAACTGACAAAATAAATGGTTGTTTGCTTGAAAAAAAAAAGATTAAAAGGACAAAGAAACACCATATTCACAAATTTTGAATTTTTGGGGAAAAGGTCATTTTTCGTGGTATCTGGGTCTACTCTCCATTTTTTGAAAATGTGTATTCCTTTCTTTGAATTAAAATACACACAAATAACGTTTAAAAATCAGGGAGAGTTCGAAGACCCAGGGATAGAAAAAATTTAGAAAAACATGTTTAAGAAATGTACCATTTTGTACCAAATGTCTGATCTGACCAATTTTCAAGCTATTTTTAGCAAATCAAAACTCGATTTCGGGAAAACATTTTCCTTTCCTGTTGCACAGGACCCCCCCCCCCCAAAAAAAAAAAAATGAAAAAATTTCATGTGACATGTCCATAAAATTTTGACTTTTCAATTACGCCCAAATTCCTGCCGAATGCTAATCAAAAGTGCCCTCGTTCTTTAGAGAAAAAAATCTTTCTTGAAAAAAAAAGGGATGGGTGACAGTCTCCCTTTCATGGGATGGGGGGGGGGGGCTATACATTTTCAGTTTGGGCACTATCAACTATAGCAAAAGATCCTTGATAACTTAAGCAAAATATAAAAAGGTCACCAGAAGTTCATATTAACGAGACACAAGTGTATGTGAGTCCTGTTTTCTGTAGTGTTAAATATCGGCAAAGTTCTTGGGAGCACGCCCCCCTATTCCCTCCCCCTTTCGGTTCATAAGACAATGTCATTGGCTAACTTTCAGCATATGAAGTTTGAACTTTGCCTTCATGTATATATTAATATCAATATCTTATAAATATTTTTAACAAAAAATATTATCGAGAAACTTTTTTTTATTTTCACACTTTGAAAATAATTGTGTTAAATAAATTTTATGAACAGATGAATATCAGTTTTCAACTACGTGTATTCAAAAAGTTATCAATTGCACATTATATTAGTTACAATGCCTGTAAAAGGTTAGTTGCATCTCCAATTACCCCCCCCCTCCCCTCCCCTCCCCCCCACACACACAACCACCAATAACAACAAGAATACATTTTAAAAAAAAACTAGATACTTTGCTCTTTGTCAACCTGACACCACCGGACATTTGGGAAATTTTAAATATGAAGGACGGAGCAAAGTCGTTTTTGAAAGAGGGAAGGCTGAGAAAAAAAAAGTCGACTGGAAAATCCTATTATTTCCAGGGGCGAGTTGGGGGGTCTATTTGCAGTACAATCTCTCATACATACTTATTTTCCCTCATGACTATACTGCGACAAAAAAGGCCCTATGATATCAATGAATCGTAATCAATAGTAAGCCCCCTAGCTCCCCTTCCCCGGGCCCCCCTTGTTGCTACATGCTAGTTTCCTAAACATCAGTGATAAAATTCAGAATGCATATTATGATAACTACATATATGTCCTTCTCCCCACTGCCCTACAAGTGAGAAGTCCATATCAAAGCATGTAGAACCTATTCAGCCAGTCTACCTCGCTATATTCATCAGTTTCATGCCCCAGTAACCACGCCATGCTTGGCGCGTGTTTTTGACCACGTGAACTGGTAATCACTCAGATATAGAGACTTGGCGAGTACTGACATATAGCGATTTTCCTATAGCGATTTATTGAGACTTTGAGATTTCTTCTGATTTTGCTGTTCTGTGAACGGATCCTTCGATTCTTCAGCAGCTCAGCAGATGGACGACGCAGGTAAATATTATAGAAATAGAATTACCAGAACATCAACTTTAAAATCATAAAAATGAAGCCAACATGGCCAAGTCACTGATAGCCTTTGTTTACCAAGAAGCTTAACTTTAAAGTATCTCGTATATCATGATATTTGAATAAAATGTGATGATTCATGTCTCGGGGTGTTTGTGGTGGGGTTGGGGGTTGGATGGGGAAGTGAGGACATGGTGCCAGGGGAGAGTCCCCCCCAAACGAAATAAGTTTTTAAAAAATCCTGTTTGGAAAAGAAGTTTAATTTTTTGTGACCACTCTTTTAAAATATAGTATCTCTCGTCTGAAATTGCCAGAATCTTGAAGTAAAATGTGAAGTGTTTTTAACAGGTCCAGTACCAGTGTAGATTTTTTAAATTAACATGTTTAGCTATATAGTAACATGTAGCTTTATTTAGCCTCTTAATGCAACTTATATCAAAATTGTAACCATAAAAAATATTTTATGAAAAGAAAACATTTTTTTTTTACTTTCTCTAAAAAAATAATACAAAAAAATGTTATAAATTAATTTAGAGCTGCATGAAATTGGTAAATTACAAGGCTGAAACCTTGCATAGTTGAAAAGGCAGGTCTTCAATAAAATTTTGGTTTGGCACTCCTCCTTAATTTAAATGCACCTGACCTCCAAGGCAAGGTTGCATAACAATGATTGACCTCTAAACCAATGAGACCTTGAAAGTGGAGGATCACAATTCTTGTATCTGTCCCCCGCTAGTGATCTCATTTGTCTGTCCGTCTGTCAGTCTGCAAGTCTGTTATTCTGTTGGTACATCACAAAAACTTTAACCTTGCTAATATTTTTTGAATGAGACAAGATGGGGCTTTCACACAGGGGCCTGTAACATACTGAATTTGAATTTACGTAATCATTATATGTATACAAAAAGAGAAAGGGAAACAACGTCAGCTCGAATTTACACAGGGTTGATCTCGGAAATGACTCGTGTTTACAATAAAATACCTTGCATTTAGTGAAATGACATCTGGGATCATTCAGTAATAATCACTCTTTAATAAAAATACCATCGCGGTCATTTTAGAATCGTTTAAGTCGTGTTTTGCAGATCCGATATCCTGTCATGCAAGTGATGTAGTTTAAGTCGTCCACTAAATTCGCTAAACATTGCACCCAATATTTAACGCGAGATGTGATTGGTCAATGGTGCTTTTCTAGAACAGATCTGACCAATCACGCTTCGCCTTTTACCAATCATGGTTTTTTCCAAAATGTCGTCTGTTCTGGGCTCGAGCTTCTCTGTGAACGAAAAAAGCTACCGTATTTATTCAAATCGGAGATGTTGTACCTTTTAATTGCAATTAACAAAAGAAAAAGACCATTTTCGTGAACGCTGGATCTTTACTTTGTGTTTTCCATCTCCGGAAAGACTTCAAAACTGGAGCAAATGTGCGAATTTTGCCTCGTTTTAGTGGACGACTTAAAGTACATCGACTCGCACAATGGGATATCAAGTTAGTATTACCCAACTTAAACGCTATAAAAAGTAACGAGGTTTCTGTTTTATTAAAGAATATTTATTGTAGTATGATTTCTAGTTATAATTTAATTGGCTACATTCTTTTTTCTATGAAATACGAAATATTTCCGAGATCGACCCTGTGTAAATTCGGGCTGACATTGTTTCCCTTTCCTTTTTTGTATATATTTACAGTGATTACGTAAAATCAAAAACAGTATGTTACCGGCCCCTGTGGGCTTTCATATTACATATGTTTAACAGTATATTACCTTTGATGAGACCTTTCTAAATACACTTACGATTTTTGACCCCTTTACCAGTTTGACATACTTTTAATAATTTAAATATTACTCTGAATTGGCCATAACTTTTGAATGAGAGGAGATATAAATTGCATATCAAACATGTGTATTACCTGTGACAGAGCTGTGGAAAACTTTTACAGATAGCCAGTCATTCGGACCGGCAAGAAGACAAAATTTGCCGGTTCGAAGTGATTTTTGCCGGTCCGAAATAGTAAGTTCAAAATTAAAAAGAAAAGCATTACATTTATTTTCTCAAGTACACTTTACTTAATAAAACATTTTAAACAGTCTCCATTTCCTGGTCCATCCTCCTCCGTTTTCGTTTTTTGCATTTATAACAATACATGTACTAGATTTCATCACTTTTTGGCAGGTAACAATGATAATTCTGCATAGTAAACATAAGTTTACAAAAACATTAATGCATTTGGGAATTATGTTTTGCCTCGAAAATGAGTCCAAGAAACTCTGTGCATCTATAATAAAGATACCAACATCATGAACGTGATCGATGAAAAAAAAACGAAATCTGGGACAGTCGGAACGACGGAAGTACTATAGGTTTACCGCTTTACTCAACTGTGTTTGATTTTTTCTGTCAATATGTTTTACATTCTCAGCTATTTAGCTTGTCTTATCTTAATATTTTTTAATGTTTTTTACCTAATTCTGCGCCATTTGTAAATTAAAAGGTCATGCGAGACAATGTTGGTTTCGCTTTCATTTCCTATAGCCTAAATCTCGTGGCAGTCGTGCAAAGAAAAAGTATTGCGCAATCGTTTATAAGGTATGATAACTTAAAGCTGGGAAGTGTGCCGATGAGTGGCCTAAATCAAAATGGAAAATCAAAAACTTTAACAAAGAAAGAGGTCGGTCATTTGGGCAGACATCGATAGCATTTTTACCAGTCACAGACATTTTTTGCCGGTCTTGCCGGCATGACTGGCAGTTTTCCACAGCTCTGCTGTGACAAGACCTTTCTAAATACACTATGATTTTTGACCCCTTGACCTTGAAGTTTGACATACTTTTCAAAAATTAAAGCATTACTTTGAATCGGCCATAACTTTTGAACGAAAAGAGATGGAGCTTTTATATTTAAAGCATGTGTATTGCCTGTGACAAGAGCTTTCTAAATAAATTAAAATTATGATTTT
>NW_026937665.1:0-8102 GCF_032062105.1 Saccostrea cuccullata
AAAAAAAATTCAACTATTAAAAGGCAAGAATATACAAATATATACAGGCATGTAGTATCATTTGTATCAGCCAGAAAAATTATTGTACACTTAATTGAAAAAATGTTCACCCTACTCCCCAATACTGATTACTCCCTCTCTGTTTTATGATAGGAATTATAATTTTCGGCATCAAGTAAATTTTAGAGCAATGTCTACACATTCACCTAACACATATTTAAAAAATGATTCAGAAGATATATTGAAAGACTTTTAAAGAATTGATTTTTAAAAATATATTTTGACCATCATCACAAAATTTATATAACTGGCCCAAACTGGCAGATGATGAAATAAGCAATTAAATGTTCTACTTTCCTATTTGTAAGCATTATGTGTCCAGTGACAAGGAACCTATTAAAATAGCATAAAAAAAAGAATGAACAAATGTTAATAATTGATTTATCAATTTTTTTTTATTTCCTTCTCCTTTGGGACTTTTTTATTCTCATATTCATAACTAAACCTAAACATAAAAAAAAAATGCTGGCCTTATAAAGAAGAAAGGGGCCTCTTTCAAAATAGATAATTTCAGGGCGGCTGGGTCAGGGGTACCAGGGGTGTACTTTGACTAAAAGTAAATTAATGCTTTGAAATCTGCCCTTTGATAAGCAATGGTGCCTCCTTCAAAATTTGTGAATTTCATGGCTTTTGGATTAAAACACGAACCAAATACAATCGCTGGAAAGTTGTTACATGATACTCAGGTGACCTATAAGGCCCGTAGGCCTCTTGCTAAAATATGTTATCTAGCTTCAAAGATACTGTTCTTATTTCATTTTTATGTTTCTGTTTTTGAATTTTCGATAAAATGAAAATATATTTATCATTACAGAATCTCAAATGGTAATATTCTGCAGCTCAGAAAATGAAGCAAAGTCTGTAATTGTAGCAGAACTGAACAAATACCGGAGGAATCCGCATCTCCACATTGTTATGTCAGATATTAAACGTACTTTGAAGGAAAATGTATTAAGAAGTGAAAAAACAAACGCGTAAGTATAATGTAAAAAAAGGAGGAATCCTGATTAAAAATTAAAGGTCTATAATTGTAGCTGAAGTGAATAAACTTTATATATACAGAGTAACACTTGTTACCTCGAAAAGACCGGGACTTGGAAAAACATTCTGGAAACGAAAAAGCATCCAATTTGATTCCCAATGTAAATCTTATCGGTGTTCCTTTATATCAGAAGCGCTTAGATGTTGACAAAGTTTTGACTGTATTTCAACCACACTTTGGGAAAGAAGGAAAAAATCTTGTCCACATAGACATTTTCCGGAGGTAAAGCATAATAAATTTAATTGCATTCTATACATGTCCTTAGATCTATATTTTTTTTGTGACCGCTTAAAAATCATTTTCTTTAGGTTTTAGAAGGCGTAGATTACCTTTTGTTCAACCTGGTGATAATCAAAACATTGATTGACAGTGCAGGAAACACATGGATAAGAAAACCAGAAGACGTTTATGTCATCGAATACCTCTGTGTCCAGGAGGTATTTTCAAAGGAATATTTTCAATATCAAATAAAATTCATTTAAACATTGAGTAAGCGTTTGATTTTACTTTTCAATTATATTTTTTGAAACTTTCGTAGGTAGGAAAAATTCACAAAATACTTGAAATCCTTCCAACCATAGAATGTAAATCTCCCATTGAATGTGTGAAAACTGAGAAACTGTCAGGTAAATATATAAATTATATATAAATATATTTACATGATAAATTCTACTTTGAAGAAAATGTCAATAGCACCCCATGGTAGGTGTTAAAATACTGCATGTAGTATACTTAAGTTTAAATGAATAGAAAAAACTTGAGGATAGTAAAAATTCGTTCGTTTTTTTATATTTTAAGACAACGAGCAAGGGTTCGATCACGAGGAATTTGAAACTGAGGTTTTCCAAAGACCATACCAGTATTTAAAGAAGTTTGAAAATCAAACTCTTACTGGCAGTTTTCGATACACCGGTTCAGACGGAAGTCCAAAGGACTGTTTGGATATCCTATTGAGGTACATATTAAATTACTTATTGACACATCATATACCTCATGTACATATATCATGGAATGGTAATTTGAATTTTCAAGGAACATTTAGGACAGACGAGACCTTCCTCAATAATATATAATTTTCTCCAAGAGTTTGTCATTGAAGAATTACTACTTTAACATGTTTACTCACAAAAAACTGAAGTACCTTACCAGGCATTTGTGCAAGATATAACAAGATGGCATTTCTTATATAATCTTTTAGAAAAAAACTAGTTTGGCAAAATCACATTTTTAGTGTTTCAAAATTTTAAAATCAATTAGGAACCGGTTTAGAAACCAAAAGGTAATAAAAATTTTGTAAATTTTGCATACATTATGAAGATATACAAAACAGATATTTAAGGAAAGTATCGTCTGTCCTTGAATATTGAATTTTTAAACCTGAACACTATTCGTGAAAGGAGTTTGTCCACCATATTCGATTGGTCTCTATTCATATGAGGGCCCTATAGAAAGGCGCTCAATTAGTGCAATCAGTGTAGAGGGACGTGTACTATACATCACATGGTATCGACAAAAATTACTTATACGAGGGCCGTTCAAAAATTACGCGGACTTGTTGCACAAAGAAAAAATTTGATATGTATTGGCATCACATAATCGGGCAAAATGTCACACATAATAAATCTATGGTCTTCAAAATTTGGATATCAAAATGTTGTAAGTTGGTATCAATTTTGAGTGATTTATCAGGACATATCATTAAGTCACGGAGCAGCAAAATCTTTGACGTCACAGGCATTATAAAAAAATATGTTAGTGAGCTTTCATTTTCTCAACATTTTCCCAAGAGTACCTGTACAGTTTGAGTTACCTTATCTACTCAACATCCAAACATTTCTTGTCAAGCTTAAAATCTATTAAACAAGTAAAGAATACTCTTTTTTGTTTTAAAACCAAAAACTGCAGGTATTTATGAGATATAGTGTGATATTGGTGACTCTCAATCACGTTTTTAGCTCACCTGAGCTGAAAGCTCAAGTGAGCTTTTCTGATCACATTTTGTCCGGCGTCCGTCTGTCTGTCCGTCCGTCTGTCTGTCTAGCTGTCCGTCTGTCCGTCTGTCTGTAAACTTTTCACATTTTCGACTTCTTCTCAAGAACCCTGGGCCAATTTCAACCAAACTTGCCACAAAGCATCCTTGGGTGAAGGGAATTCAAGTTTGTTCAAATGAAGGGCCACGCCCTCATTCAAGGGGAGATAATTGGGAATTAATGAAAATTTGGTGGCATATTTTAAAAATCTTCTCAAGAACCACTGTGCCAGGAAAGATGAAACTTATGGGGAAACATCCTCAGGTAGTGTAGATTCAAGTTTGTTCAAATCATTACCCCCGGGGGTAGGGCGGGGCCAAAATGGCCGACCTTAGTTTTACATAGAAATATATTGGAAAATTCTTTAAAAATCTTCTTCTCAAGAATGACAAAGCCATAATTCATCATATTTATATGGAAGCATGCTCAGGTAGTGTAGATTCAAGTTTGTTCATATCATGACCCCCCGGGGGTAGGGCGGGGCCAAAATGGCCGACCAAAGTTTTACATAGAAATATATAGGAAAATTCTTTAAAAATCATTTTCTAAAAAATAGCAAATCCATGATTGGTCATGGGACTACTTTTGGATTTAAACTTTACAATAAAAAGCCATTTTCTACTTTTTCCTACCCTTAGTGCTCAGGTGAGCGATGTGGCCCATGGGCCTCTTGTTTACAGTCCAGATAAAGTTTTACCCAATAATCTTCCCGTCCTCCCGTATGGTATAGCATTTTTACAGAGGGCTAACGGTCTAAAATTTCAATTTGCTTTTTGTGAACGAATGTCACGAATATCCTAGTTTACTATATGTTTTCTTATGCATATTTTGGATCTATGTTGGCGATATCTCGAGCATTACACATAATTTAACAAAGGTGTGGTGCGCCGTCAATTCAGGAGACGACATTTTCACGGGAATCGCATCAGAGAAAAATCAATTTATTTCTGTAAGGACTTCAAATATCACGTTAGAAATCTAAACGCATAATAATAGAACAATTTAAAGATACATTTGAGAAAATTGTTGAAAAATATCGCGTATTAATGAGTTAAATTTTTGAATCCGCATGCTTTTGCTTAAGATTTTTTGTCGTGCTCTGTACCTCTCTATCAGCGATATCAACACACCGATAATTTTAGTATAATTTTTTTAAAAATACAGAAATTTTGCCCAAAAGTTATTGGAATCTTTAAGATACATATTTCTTTGAAATGTCATAACTATATGATGTCTGTAAGAGTAAATAATAGCAGAGTCCGCGTTATTTTTGAACGGCCCTCGTATTTCTTCTAATTCAAGAGGGTACGATACAACAGTTGAACAGGTAAGTGCAGTGTACAAACAAATACACATCGTTTACCGATATTTTTTAAATTGGAAATCCCTTCATGAAGTATAGATTCCTGACCCCGGGAGATTAAATTGGGGCCATAGACCATGGGCCATGGGTTTTCAACATTTTAAATGGTGAAATAAAGGAAAATTCTATCAATCCTTTTTCTGAAGAACATGAAAAAAATCGTTAAAAAATATTACTCAAAATAAATATGGAAGCATCCCAAGTTAGTATAGATTTAGGTTTGTTCAATCATTTCCCTCCCCTGAGGTATAAGGTTGGGCCCACGTATAAACATTTTTAATGTTTGGACCGATTTCTTTTTTTAGCCATCAGGTGAGCGATGTTGTACAGGATCTTTTATTTGCTATATGATAATTAATTATGTTTCTTTGTGAATAATTCTGTGAATAATATATAAATCTTTGTAAATCAACTATTCTATATCTTCTATTAAATGGTTCTTTGATATTTTGGAAGTAACCAAGTAATCATGATTCGGTTATCGTATATGATCACACCAATTTCTTTCTAGATTTTGTGGAGTTCAAGACCCAACGTGGTCAGAGTTGAAGCAGTTTGTCCGCTTCCTGAACAGCCAACTTCTGGACTATGAAAGGTGTAACTTTTGTACAGCTGCATCAGAGGAAGACCTTCCCAAGTTTTGCTCATTTGTTGTGCGCTTTCTCATGAGAATGTCTGAGGTACTTATTTATATACACGTACTATATTAATAATGATTTTAAAAATCATGGTCATGTTTATTCATATTATATGGTCCAAAATTGACCTCTTTTAATCTAAAACATCACATGCATACAGAGTTTATATATCTCAGTTGATTCGATATACAAGAGCATGCTCTACGTATGAACAATTTCTAAACCAAAATGGTTTACAAACTGATGTAACAGGAATACTTGCTGTGGCCCTCAACTTGACATTTAGATATATCGAGGACATATTGTAATTCATTGGTTATTCAATTCTTTTCAAGCACATGGGATAAAAGATACCACAGAGTCTGACACATCTGTTTCATTTTTTGGATGTTTTACTTTGAAAAGCCGTTAATGCTTATTTAACAACAAACATCTAAGATAAACGTGATGACTTCAACAACTTTTCACCTGTCAGATTCCCTTACTTATATGCAGCAATATACCCTTTTCACCTGCATTATAAGTGCGGAGTTTATATCTCTGATTTGATTCGATATGGAAGAGAATGTTATTCGTATGAACAATTTCCTAAGCGAGGTTAGTTATTAACAAACAAATTGATGAAGCAAAAGCATCAGCAGTCTCATTTAAGTTCTATGGTCGATACAATGACCATGTCAGCAAATACAATTTATCATTGAGTCAAATGCTGACTGACGTTTTTCATACTGATTGCTAGTCCATTATTTTTACACTGAATTGACGACAGAATTTTCCTTTATTTCCCGATCATGACAAGGAGCACACGACAGGTGTGACCGGTCGGCAGGGGATGCTCACTCCTCCATGGCACCTGATCCCATCTCTGATGTTTTGGAGATCTATGTTTACTCTGCTTCTATTTTGTATTGTTCTGTGGACTTTTGATCTTGAATACTGTTTGTTTTCTCCATGTGTTTCAATTTAAAGAAAATGGGCACACAAGGTATGCCGTCGGCAGGAATTATTTACACGAAGCAATTCTGGTCCAAGCACCAAGTTGTTCTTTGACTTATCTTATACAATGAACCTATATAAGTCATGACATGGGGATCGATTTCTGGTTAAAGGTGACATGACTTCTTAAAAACGCAACATTTTCATCTATGTACGACTTGTTTCATGACAACTATAACCGTATTCCGCCATATTTCTTTCAGATACCTTGTCTCATTGTTACGATATATACCCCATTGCGCTCGTTACACTTGAATGATTTGTTGGCTTGGGTATCGACTTGTGCACATCTCCGATGGTAAAGCATATGAGAACACATAAGGTGATCAAGACATTTCAAAACCACAATAAACAACATAATAATCATATTTTTGAATGATTATTGATTTGAATCAACAGTAAAATAGAAAAAGAAAAAATGCAAGTTTGGAAGAGAAAGGATGACTGCACTTAACGCGTGTTTTGGGTCTTTTTCAATCTCTGTTGTCACATTTTTGTTTTTATCTTTGCCTTAAGTCATTTGTTATAGAGTTTGGTCTATTTCCAAATGAAATGCAATGTCATAATGGTTATAAACTTCGTTGCAATAAAATAATTCGTTGTTTTCTTACCCCACCCCTCTGCAAATATCGAAAAATTAGACTTATCTGTCCTTGATTGAAGATAAGATTTATAAATATGCATAAGAGGTGGAGCTTATATTGTATTGAGTGGTATAATATTAGAATAGTTACTGTATTTATATTTGGTGCATGCTCTCTCTCTCTCTCTCTCTCTCTCTCTCTCTCGTCATATGTTTGTCACTATTATTTTTTAAGTTTTCAAATAAAGTATATAACTAATAACAAATAACATCGACCGGTAGAAGTAGCCATTGATAATCAACAGCAATGACTGATGTCAATAATTCGCGTGTTCGAATATAAGTGCCGACGGTAATGCACAGAATCAATAATATTGAGGTCTGGATGAGACCCACTAACAACAGTAAGACTTACTTTATTTTTTCCCTTTTATAAAAAAAGAAAGAAAGACATCACAATTACTAATGTTTTTAAAGTTCTTTTATAATTACTTTTCCGAATAAATTAGCGTGCTGAGGATGGTATGATTTCATTTTTATTTACTGGATCTTATTTTGGATGTTCATGTTAAGCAATGATTCAAAACATAATAGATAAATCTTTTTTCTTGTAGACTACAACATGTAGAGACATATAATACACTCAAAAATATATAAATATAGTAAAATGAAACGCTTTTGAGATAAAAATAAGAATATTCTTATAGATATCTTAGAAAAAAAGAATAGCCCGTGGCTCGATGGGAATGGATTGAAACAGATGTGGACAATCACTATCGATCAGCAGAATGCGTGTTTCCTTTCATGTCACGTGATGGAATTTTAGTGTTCACAGAGTTACCTAGGTATAGAAATCACGTGGTTAATTATAATATTCAACAGGTAACAATGTGGGCAAAATGGCCTGTTTACTATAGAGAAAGTGAACACACGAAGAAACATGAGCGCATGTTTGTCTATTGATCTCCTTTTAATATGAGGTAATATATATAAATATACAACTACCATAAAAAGGAGAACAATAGACAAACATGCGCTGACTATGTATTAAGCCTGTAAAAAGGTGGGCGTACTAGTACTCATTATCCTATGGAGATTCCAGAATATGCGATGACCTTCTTATAAAAACGACTTCGAACTTCGTTAATACGAACTTTTAATTAAAGTAATTACACAAAGTTGCAGTTAAGACATTGGCCATTTCTACCATTAAAAGAAAATTGTCCATTTTCAAAATTAATTATGTCGCAATTTCTAAGTTTCCTTAAGTGCAGTCAACCTTCAGTTGAACGTGTACGTATTTTTACAGTGCGCCAATTTATGCAGAATAAACTTGAAATAAAAAGCAGTGAAATCCGCAAATACATTTTGAAATTATTATCATTTGAAT
>NW_026937666.1:0-8234 GCF_032062105.1 Saccostrea cuccullata
AAATAAATTTTCTAGCATGTGGTAATAGTCTACCACATTTACGAGGATTGGGGGTGTATTTAAATGGATTTTGGTGGTCAGTTGTCAAATGGATTGTAACGATAATTTTGTTTTGCTCGTGTAAACGCAATTCATTGACTAAATAAAAAAAAAATGTCAGTAAGAAATGCGCAAAATGTACGTTACCATACGTAACGTACATTTCAAATATAAAAATCAATTCTCTTCCACAACGTACGTTAGACACGCAATATATTGATACTATTTGAACTTGCATATCATAAGAAATGCATCATACAGGTTTCATACTCAGAAATATATACCAGGTATCAAAATTATATTACATATAATTGACCTTAATATATTTTTTTTCCTTAGCAGAAACGTTTCTTTTCATTAATTTTGCGATATATCCGACCTCCAACCTTTGAAACTTTCCTTTGTGTACACATTCGAGTGTGTGAAAGTATGAGAATACATGAAAATTCGTGCGAGATTCACTTAATTCGAATTTCATGGTAACGTACATTTCAGTCACGTACATTTCAAATGATCATTTTTCATCTAAAAAATAATTTTTAATTGTGTAAAGCAAAACGTCTTTGCCAGTTTACAGGATACAAGGGGTTGCTTATTCAGAGTCGTCTCATATTTTCTACTTAATATATATTCTTAATGGAAGAATATAGGTAACGTACATTTCTTTCTTATCTCTACGATTGAAAATGTCTTTCATTCCGTAAACATATCTATAAAAGTTGATCAAATTTTTCTATTTCATGTTACATTATCTAAGTAGGAGTAATTAATCCTTTGAAATTTCAAATTTAGCCCATCAATAAATAAAGGAGAACAAAACTATGAGGTGTATAATCTTTGTGTTTGCTTGTAATGTGGTTGAAATAGAATTCAGCGACAGGGACATTGCACAATAAAAATTATTTATTATCACAAAGAAAATGTATTTATTATTATGAAAAGAAATATATGATACAAGGTTTAACTTATCAGAAAATTTTTACTTTAGAATCAAAACTATATATTACACAGAGGGGATTCAGCATAATATTTGCCTCGGCGACAGTAACGTACATTTCAAATAGGCTACTATATTTGAATTTTGAAAATTCTTTAATACCCTTTTAGATCGATAATTAGAGCAAATCGCAAAACCCCTAAAGGATTACATTGTTTGTGACGAGCTGCCGCTTTGCTTGTCGAGAACTTTAAATACTACGTCACATTCTCGCCACATCAAAGGACGTAACCGAGATCGCGTCTCTCCCACGCTAAAGTCGGTCAGCTGCAATACACATTGCCGAAGTTTAACGGGTTTACAAAAGGGGACAGAAACACAAATCTTATTAAACAGTTTGAAAAGAGCATTATTTATATTATCTGCATTTTTTAGAGTCCATAATAAATTAAAGCCGTGAAAATTTAATTTTATAGCATTTACCATTTGTGTATATTGCACGGTATACATGCGATATAAAATGATGTACATGATCAATTTAATTTAATTGTTTCAAATCACTAGTACTGTTGACGTGAAATGATTTTTCTGTGGAAAAGAGAAATATTCCGTTTATGTATCAAACCATGAACTTGAGACTTGAGAACTTAGTATACCCCAAACAGCCGTATTATACCAATATAATATGTACTTGTACTTTAAGTATCCATATACATGTATAAAAGAACATTTCTGTCAAGAAGAGAAGTATGCCTATTCACAATTGTCAATAATTATGTCAAAATACTAAATTAGAACGGGTGCATAGTTTTGCTTTAAAAAATACACACATGTATAATAGCTCTCTCTCTCTCTCTCTCTCTCTCTCTCCAGGAAACGTTTCAGTGGCTGAATATATGTATTTCAATCTACTGCATCAGTGATGTTTAAAATATGATCAGGTATTTTCGTTTATTTATCACTCAGTCTCTGATTTTTTAATTATAGTAAGCACACATTAAATCCATTCTGATTGCTCATATACGACATACATGCACTGCTGCAGAATTTTTAAATACTTTGCATTATGTAGAAAAGTACTCAAAAGCACATATTCGCAATCCTTTATAAAACTGAGATTTCTGTAAGAACATGTGAATACCCATAACAGGGAACACATACTGAGCACTACGTACGCAGAGTTTTTGCAAACAGCAACATATCCTCCATATATGGGGGGGGGGTAGAATAAAAAAAAAAAAACAGGTGCGATTTCAGCAACTGTGGGACAACTTTATCGAATGCTAAGACAACTTTTAATAATTATGCGATTCAATAAATATATATTTATATTGTACTAACGCAGTGGAACTACAAGAGGCCCATGGGCTACATCGCTTACCTGAGCACCGTGGCTAAGAAAATAGCAGAAATCAGCTCAATATTGAAAGTTTAAATCCATTAAATCCATAAGTGGTCCCAATCTACCTTTAAAGGGGATGGGAGTATATGTGAACAAACTTGAATCTACACTTCTTTGAAATTTTCTCCCATAAGTTTCAACATTCTTGGCACTGTGTTTCTTGAGATGATTTTTAAAACATGTCATCAATTGCAAATTTTCATATTTTCTGAATTATCTCCTCTAAGACGTCGCCCTTCATTTGAATAGACTTGAATAGCATTTACCAAAAAAATGCCTTGTGGCAAGTTTGGTTAACATTGGTCCAGTGGTTCTAGAGAAGAACTCGAAAATGTGAAAAGTTTAAAGACGGATAAACGGACGTCGGGCAAAATGTGATCAGAAAAGGTCACTTGAGCTTTCAGCACAGGTGAGATAATAAAGACCAATTGACATTATTTTTGTTGTGTTACATACAGCACAGACAAGTAATTGGCGACAAAAGTGTAAGGGGGAGGGGGTATGCTCTCGTTTAAATCCGATTCGTTTTTCCCTTCAAATACGTTAGATCTGACGGGCACAAAACATAAGGGCCAGCCCTCGATCCACCCTACCTTTTTTCGTTTCAAACATATTGTTCGAAAGGTTCATTGAAAGGCTTTACGTTTTAATTAAGATACTTTACAACCGCTTAAGTAAACAGTTTCATGTTATTTTAGTACATATATATACTAAAAATATCAATTCGTGAAAATTATTGTGCATTTATTTTTAATTTTTTTCGAGAACAGTCTATTTATTTTTCAAAATCTGCCAGGTCCATCTCTAGGAATTAGATTTAGGCTTTTTGACATAGGCGTCGAAACCGGGCGAGCGGTGCTTCTCAGGTTTTTTTGGGAGGTCTAAAAAAAAATTTCTTAACCTTAGCCTCCACTTTAATTTGCTTCCAGATGCCCATGATAATTAAATATTTTCCGTCGTTTGGTATTAATTACCTTGTACATACAACATTCGTTAAAACTTAAAAATAAATTGAACTTCAATCGTTAAAATTTGAAGGTAAGTGGACATGTCTTCCCAGGCCTTCCCTCTTTATCTTTTCTCTCGAATATACGCATAAAGAGGGTATCCATTTTTCACCTGTATATTTTGTACCAAATTGCAACAATCTCAGCATGCATGACTTGGGTTGATACGCGTAACTAATAAATCTAATGATCAATGAATCATGCACTACTCGACTTTTATACTTGTTCGCAAATATGAAAAAAAGTAAATTTTGCGATAATAGAATAAAATAATCGACCAATTAAAATATTCGTAATGGACTGAAAAAAATCTTTACATTTTTAAATTCGAGGTTAAAAAAAACTTTAAACTTTGCAGGTAACATTCAAGAAACGGCATCGGGACTGTCTACTCCATTTTTTTGAACCCCGAAAACAAGCTGTATGTTGCAGCTGACCGACTTTAGCGTGGGAGAGACGCGATCTCGGTTACGTCCTTTGATGTGGCGAGAATGTGACGTAGTATTTAAAGTTCTCGACAAGCAAAGCGTCAGCTCGTCACAAACAATGTAATCCTTTAGGGGTTTTGCGATTTGCTATATATGAATTCTTATTCATTGTTATCTGATTATTTATAATGTTGATTTAAAAATTACATCAGTGGTATTTCTTCTAAATGAAAACGAGGCGACATTATTTGAGCCCTTATATTGAGAATGGGTGATAAACACTATAGACACAGCAGGATGTTGCTAACTCCATTCATTTAGAACCATTTGCTTTACAGACAATATTTTTTTTGGGGAGGGGGGGTACTTTCTAAGATGAATTTTACTTAAATGTAAACCACATAAACACTATACACACAGCAGGATGTTGCTAACTCCATTCATTTAGAACCATTTGCTTTACAGACAATAAATTTTTTTTTTTGGGGGGGGGGTACTTTCTAAGATGAATTTTACTTAAATGTAAACCACATAAACACTATAGACACAGCAGAATGTTGCTAACTCCATTCATTTAGAACCATTTGCTTTACAGACAATTTTTTTTGGGGGGGGGGTACTTTCTAAGATGAATTTTACTCCTACTGATATTGAGATCTACTTGATAATAGAGATATTATAAGTTTGCATTTGTCTAGAAGATAAATAATTGTTTTCACCATGATATTACAGACATTTTAAAGTTGTTCCCTTTTAAAAATTATCACACAGGTGGTACTGATGTTTCTCAACATTTCTTGATTGTTATTATTGTGACAGTCGGACAAGTTCCAAAACCTGGATAGTGCTGGGTTCAAATCCCAGTGTGATCATCACATTTTCACCTTTCATGCCCTGTCATTTGCCATGGAAGTAACACCTGATGAAAGATCTGCCAGGAAGAGTCTGGGTTGTCTTAGAGGGGGGAGGGGGTGCCAGATAGCTCAGTTCATAGAGGACCTGACTGGAGATTCTGGCTGGCTGAGGCATCCTGTTTGAATCCTGGTCTAGTTTATTGCATTTTCTATCCCTTTCCTCCCTTTAATTGTATAAATCACCCCCTGGAAAAAATCCTGGATCTGCACCTGATAAATATATTCAATTTGATATCATTTTAAATAAGATTTCAAAAATAATATATAAATAACCATTTTCTGAGATACTTTTAGGTATAAATTTATCTCTTTTTTCTGATATGAAATATTTTTTATCTGATTTTCTTCATTTGTCCTTTGAAAATGTTTTTCATTAAGTTAAACTTAAAACTAATTCGCAATGCACCTTATTTTACCAAAGTATTACCAAGGTATAGTTATTTTAAAATATCAGTTTTAAAAACTTTGTTATTTTGATCGGGATCGGATAACATTTTCAAGCACCTTAATGACTATGATTGTGATTACAGTACGGAAAGTCGGTCAGGATTACAGTGATAGGCCTTGACATTTATTGTTTATATTTTGATTTACTACG
This sequence comes from Saccostrea cuccullata, assembly GCF_032062105.1. NCBI lineage: Eukaryota > Metazoa > Mollusca > Bivalvia > Ostreida > Ostreidae > Saccostrea > Saccostrea cuccullata. The sequence goes on from NW_026937666.1 coordinate 5,326, forward strand.
ATACCTGCAATATTTCTAATATTTAAAGAGTATATTTCGGCATTTTAGATTCAACATTTATCTGTTATTCTTTGAGCTGGTGCAGAGGATTTGAATTTACAGGAAGCAAAAGTCCAGTGACACGTTCGTCGTTCATGATAACATTGTTGTGTAACGGGTAACACTAAAGTACGCCTGCCGACGCCTGCCAAGGTAAAATACGCCTGCCGAGAAAAACTGTACGCCTGCCGTTTTATTCCTTAACTTTTTTTCATTTTTTCACGACATATAACTTCCATTGACCAAGAAAATAATATTTCATGAGAAAAAAATTATAAAATTGCATTAAAGAATATGTTTTTGTTTAAAAACGTAATAGCGTTTATTTAGGAACCGGATCCGGTTAGCCTGTATATATCCGAATACGATTTGCCTTCTTTGATTCTTTTATTTAATATGCAAATGGGAAAGTTTTTTTCTTACATATGATATTTTCTATAAATAAATATACATATATATATATATTATTTATATATTTATATATTTGCAACTTGAGGATGTCAGCTATCACAAGAGTGACATTGCCCAGCTCAAACCACGTGGAGGTATCCTCATTATTGAGCCTTTTTATTATTTAATTTAATTTTACTAGATTGAATTCCTATGAATTTTTATATGAAGGATATTATCATTAAAATAAGAATTATTTACATATGAACACAAGTACAAGCTATTCCTACACAGCCGTCTAGCGGAGGAGGATATAACTTGTCCAATGATTTATAATTTTCCCCATTTTTTATTAATGAGATTTTTTTTCTTATTTTAACTGTACTTTTTGGCGATTGTATAAGGCATGCAGCAGTGTCGCAATAAGTACAGTTAAAATAAGAAAAAAGCATTTCATAAATAAAAAAGGAAAAAATGTTAAATTAATTTCTTATTTACTTACGAGAGATTTTTTTCCCTATTTCAACTGCACTTTGCTGTTGTTTTTTTTTCATTTGTTCAAGCTGAATAAGTACCGTTGAAATTAGAAAAAAAAAATCTCCCATAAATAAATGAGAAGTATTTAAATCCAAAACATATTTATATATACATGCGTCTTTAAAGTACTGTGTATTTACATATTAAGTACAAGCTATTTCTACACAGCCGTCAAGCGGAGGAGAATATAACTTGTATATTTCATTATAATTTATTTCTTACTTACTTATGAAAGATAAACTTAGTAAGAAATGCAAATTATAAAAAAATGTGTATTTACATGTACAAGCACACAGCTGTTTAGTCTGTTCGATAACTTATATCTTGGGCCGCTTGTTCATCGACTGGGTTTTAACATTTCGCACGCGTTTGATCTGACCAGGTTTTTTAGCAAGTCGAGCTGCGGCAGGAATTTGGAGTTGGCCATCCGAGGACTCTACTGTATTTGATCGTGGCGTAAATTTGATGAATTTGTTGAATAACTTTTTTCTTCTGTCATTGTTCATTTCCAGCCAAAAAGCATGCGTGACTCTAAGAATTTTCGCTCTGTCAGATAGTTCTAAATTTCCTCTTCCATGAAGGGCGCCACGAATTTCTAATAATTGGCTTTCATGGATGTTGAGAAGCCTTTCGATAAGTTCTGGAATTTTTGAAACTCGCCAATTGCCTAAAAGTTTGATTTTGTGATTCATTGATTCGCAGTTGTTATTCTTCCAATCGGGTGGGATGATTGGGTTGTTTAAATGGGGCAAGAATACTTTTTCTTTGAGGGTTGGCAATAATTTTTCAGATAGATACCTGATCTCTAGATGGCCAAACTTGTCCAAAATTTCTTCCTCCAGCTCTAAATATTCTACGCGTGATTCAGAATAAATTAATCCATTTTGCCCAAAAATGGCAGAAATAATCTGACTTCTTGTTTTCTCGGGTACATTTTGAATTAGAAGATTACGTTGCGCATTCTCCTTGAGATGGCGTGTACACAAAATGTGCTGTGAACTAGGAAAAGCTGTCTTTATGGCATTTACTAGAGCTTGTTCCTCATCGGTCCCGATAGTAGAATCTGGAAGAAGATGCTGCAATGACGAGTCACTGTCAATGAGTTTGAAGTTTGGCTTCGTTTCATTACCTGGAAGGAGCTCTTGGAGAGAGGATCTGGAGTCCAACAGGTCAAAATTAACAGACGGTGGATCCTCATCGTCTCTGACAAGGTCAGACGAGCTTGAATATTCTCTTCTCTCACTCAACAGTGGTGTGCTGGATTGCATGTGCCTGGGTGTTGGCGTTGTTGGCAGTGGAGGAAAATCAGACTCGTCTAGGATACATGTAGCTGTTCCTTGAGGTTGAAGGAGGACGAAATGATTTGGTGTCCAAGTACCAGTGCCTAAGAAGGGGCGGACGCTGGACCATAATATACAGACTGGATTTTTTTCAGATGATGAGTTCCTGGGCTTGAATGTACGGTTTAGAATACCGATGGAGGAATCAAAAATGCCATTTACTGCTGGATAAAATGATCTGATTGCTTTTCCTATTACAGTGGCAGCTGCTTGCATTGTGATTGGAGAGGAAAAGCTATAATTTTTGGCACAATTGGCAATTGATTCCTCAAAAGTGTCACTCACGAAGGAGAGGTTATCGCTGTCATGGAGATGCATGTAGTAATCACGGTTTGATATCATCTCGATACAAGTCCTGTATCTTAATTCTGTGGCCAACAACTCGTTATTCTGAATAGCAAGCGACAACGAGTTGAATAAGCAGTTGCCATCTCCAGTTGTTTCTACTGCCAGATAATCTGACTTTGGACCCATTAGGCCACTTGCTACATTATCCTTGATGAAAGGTCCTGTAGCCGGTGAGAATTGAAATTTTGTTGCCAGTGACCTTATGAAGATGGACTCTAACTTAGCTGCATCTTTTGCCAAAGAATGCTGCGATAA